>NW_018736246.1:0-32625 GCF_002204515.2 Aedes aegypti | reverse complement strand
AACGTTCGATAATATTGAAAATGTCATATACTTTTTGAGATATTTCAAAAACAAAAAACACTTTGAAATGCGACATACGCCTAAAGGTAGGCATTTTTTATAAGAAAATTCTACATTCTTGATAGAAGTTTGTTTAAGTTGCTTAATTGAATAAACTTATGGAAGATTGAAGAACGGAATCGGTTTCGGCAATGCCATTTTTAGTAACAATCGCAATTTTCCTTATTCATACTGTTTGCAGAACTCATGTGAGACATGTATCTTCGGTAGTGTCATCCATAATGATGAAAAACCATTGATAAAAATGTTGACACATTTATGCACGAACTAAACGCAATTTTCGCAAAAATCTTAATCTATATTAACTCATGAATGTAAGAAAGCGACGGACCATTCATGCTTTGAAAATGCACGATCAATAAATGATGATTAGAACTTTTTGGGAGAAGGGTTATACCTATCAATGTTACCCCGTATATGCGCATATGCGTCTCCACGTCAAGGAATTAAATGCTTTCCGGACAGAAAATTTTCCTTAAAAAATTAAACATAAATTTAATTTAACCATCAAATTTTCACCAGACCTGCCCTGTGTCAATAAATGACATAGTCATATGCGGTACATGGTATTTTAAATGAAAAAATACAAGGTTACCTTTTTCGGTTTTTAGCACAATTTTGTTAGAAAATAATCTGTATTTCTAAAATAGTAGGCCTTTTAAATTTGACGTCTTTAGCAATATTTTCAGCTTAAAATAACTATCAACTTTGCCGAAGAAACCATACATCTAAACTAGAGTTACATATTTCTCAGGAGCACATAAATGTACTGACGAGCCTCGAACCAAATCGTCTCTCAGCTCATCGGAATCCTAGTGTGCTGCGCTAGGTGGAGGCTCACGAAAATTCTAAAAAGCGCACGCTAGGTGATGTGCTCTCGGGGAGACTCGTCACATGCGCTGCTCGGCGCGCTATGGCTCGCCATCGGTATCCAAGTTGTTAAACAACTGCTTAGTAACGAAGAGCCTCTACAGCTATTTTCGCCTCATTATGCAGGTGTCTAGATGGCCTACATGATATGATCGAAGAATCGCGATTCAAAAGTTACAATTTCGATCCTCGTTTGAAAACTTTTGTAATCACTTCATTATTGCGCTGAATTTTAAACAGCACATGTGACGGAGCGCATGAGACCGCAGTGAGACACATCTCAAGAAAAATGAGGTGCACCAAAAAAGGTTCACGATGTACAGCGCTCCCGTGCGCTTACAAGCAATGAGGCTCCTGCACCTAAGGCTATAGCACGTGCACAGTAACTCTAATCTAACTATCTAAACTAAGCCTCATTTTTCTTGAGATGTGTCTCACTGCGGTCTCATGCGCTCCGTCACATGTGCTGTTTAAAATTCAGCGCAATAATTGAAGTGATTACAAAAGTTTATAATGAGAACTGAAATTGTAACTCTTGGATCGCGAGTCTTCGACCATATCATGTAGACCATCTAGACACCTGCATAATGAGGCGAAAATAGTTGTAGAGGCTCTTCGTTACTAAGCAGTTGTTTCACAACTTGGATACCGATGATGCGCCGTAGCGCCGAGCAGCGCATGAGACGAGTCTCCCGAGAGCACATCACCTAGCGCGCGCTTTTAGAATTTTCGTGAGCCTCCTTCTAGCGCAGCACACTAGGATTCCTATGAGCTGAGAGACGGATTGGTTGGAGGCTCGTCAGTACATTTCTGTGCCCCTGAGAAATATGTAACTCTAATCTAAACTGCCATTTGACCGAAATGACATTTGAGTCATTTATGCGAATTACACTAAAAATATGACTTTATCTCAAAATATCGCCCTCACTGAAAGGATCATTTTCGCTGAAGACACCAAACGTCTATATGGTCTATATGGGGCCTTCCTCAGCCGAGTGGTTAGAGTCCCTCTGCTACAAAGCAAAGCCATGCTGAAGGTGTCTGGGTCCGATTTTCGGTCGGTCCAGGATCTTTTCGAAATGTAAATTTCCTTGACTTCCCTGGGCATAGAGTATCATCGTACTTGCCACACATATACGAATGCGAAAATGGCATCATTGGCAAAGAAAGCTCTCAGTTAATAACTGTGGAAGTGCTCATGAGAACACTACGCTGAGAAGCAGGCTCTGTCCCAGTGAGGACGTAAATGCCAAGAAGAAGAAGAACCAAACGTCAATATCTCCATTCCGAAGAACTACATGTTGTTTCCGCGTTTTTTTCGATTCTGCCCCAGTGTGCGCCTGTGAGAAGAACAAAACAAAACAAAATTATTTACATCCGTTTCTCTCGTCTCGCCGCTGCTGTCTGGATTGTTAAAAGTTCCTCAGTTTTTGGTCATATTCTAAAGGTTGCGGGGCTTGAAATGATGATCAGATGATTGTTGAGCAAGGAATCCGATACCGATGCTTCGCTTTGCAGGACAGGCTACAGCTGGGTTAGTGCCGATTAGCGATTTTGTGCCCGACTTGAAGTAAGTTTTTTCGTGCAAATTCATTTCTGTCGCGTTCTATTTACGAGCAGAATATGTAAGATGTGATAATGCAATCCTAATTCCCGCTGATAAGATAAAATTGAAAAGAATGCAGTAGTCAAGTGGCTTCTCCTCCTGGCAATATGTTTTTTCTTAAAATACATCCCTTAGCAAATAAATAGCAACAGGTGTGATTGCTGGAAGCTTTCTGTTTTTTATGTGAGAGAACAAGTATGAGAATAGATCGTAGTAACCCGCGCGTAGATACGCCCGTGTTTTTTTTCTGTTGATTATGATCTTTGTTTTAGTGAATTAAGGCAGCGTTTGTGACACGAATTTGGAAGATTCACGTCCGGAAATAAGTGGCTTCGAGTTCGAGTTCAGTTTTCGCGTCGCTGGAGTGAATTTTTTTTTGTGTATCGGGTATGGCTACTCAGTCACGGATGGATAATTTATTTGGTGAGCATGCTTTTATCTTTAATGTTTGATTCTTATGAAACATATTGTAGGCTCCGTGGCGGCGATATTAGTGGTATTCAGCATTTAATCGCATCGAGTCAAAGGGTGTGGGTTCGATCCCCACTTCGATCAGAAAAACTTTTTGCCAGGAAAGATTTTCAACTGTGCCACTGGTTGTTGCATGCTGGTCCGTTGTCTAGTATGGTGCTTCCTTCAATGGTCCACTGCCATTGATGTGACGGTGTCTTAAAAACATATATTTTTGTAATGACAACGATAAAATGTCACTGTAATGTAATGTATAAATACATCCACATAATATGAATGGTTCGTCACTAAAGGTGTCAACTTGCAATAGGTGCACGTTGTCTTTAGTGTTTATGTGTAATTTTTTGAACTTAGGCTGCATGAATCGCATTACTTACCACGGTGAATCCTAATTATGTAGCTTTTAAACCCTCCCCACTAACAAATGCCTTCCCGTGACAACCATGGAGATGCAGAGGTGATCTCGGTCTCTAGTAACATGGATGTCACACTCATTATCCTTCCTTTCCTCGATGACCATAAGGACGTGGCCGGCGCCGTTATTGACTTTATAATGTTTGGGGTTCTCGAAAGTGTACATTTAAGATGGAAAGCTACTCCCAAGCTACATCTGTTGGTTTCTTGTGCAACTACGATTGTTCTGGTCAATCACGAAGTAGCAACTACGAATTGTACGGTCATCAATGCTATGCTTTATGTGAGAGAACAAGTTTAGTTTTCCCTCATACGTTGATAGTATCGTATAAGATTTCCTGAGAGAGCGAGCGCTATTTAAAATCTCGCTTTCGCTACTTGCTACCTATACCAATCCACCACGGAGCAAAGGAGAGGGCGAGAAACAATGTGGTTTCCAAACTTAACATGTTATCTGCACTCCTTCATTTTTGCATTTGTACATTAACAGAAAAGCATTTCAATTGCTACGAATCGAGAACAATCAATGCAATGGTTATGCTTTTTAACAGCAATGATTTTTATTATGCAAGGCTGCTAAGCAATCAAACTGCTTTAATATGGCTTCAAGCAATTCAATTGCTGAAAGCAGTCTGTTACGCGGCTTATTTAAATGCTTATCGGTTACCTGAGTAATGAAAAAAAAATACTTACCACTAATCAGTTTCTGTTGTTTTTAATCAAAAGGATCCAAGTTTGACGGTTTGATAAAGTATTTTTGACATCACACTCTTCGTTAATCTACCTATTCACTTTGTACAACGCGTGACTACTCGAGTTACAAAAATTCACGCGCAAACACAAAGATTGAGGACATTTTTACGAAAAATTATTTGTATTTAAGAATGGCGCCATTGTCAGAGCAAAACATGAACTGGCGTTTAAAGTTTTGCCATTGAGTAAAATCAATTTTGCGTCTTACGGAGTTCGTAGGACAAGGCAAGCCCCCTCCCCCTCTGAAATTCACAAAGTAAAGCTGGATGAAATTAAAATTTTCGAATAATCTGGGCTGTTCATGACTGAATTCAAATCTACGAGCATAATTTTTTATCTAAGGAACAACTAGGAGTAAAAAGCATTCTCAGAATTAGATCAATAAACTTCGTATTTAAATGGATGCACTAGTGAAATAGTAGGCCATAAGATCAACACACTTAGATTAAATTACTGGGGTCGGTAAAATTTTACTGGGTTTTTGGACTACCGAAAAAGTCAGTAAAATGAAAACTGTCGCCACGCGTAATTGAAATGCAAATTTCAATATGTTTTATTTTTTATCGATGTATGATATAAAAAAAAAGCTCTCTGCAAAATTTCAGTAAAAAATTTCTGTTTTTCGATTTCTGACATTTTTTTTAGTTTACTGACTTTTTCGGTAGTTCGAAAAACCCAGTTATTTTTACCGAACAGATTGAGTGTGAACAAGCGTTGATTTTGAGTATTCCAAAGCGGTAAAAGTTTGGCAGAGTCATAACGTAAAGCTAGTTGGAAAGTTGAATTCATCGGATAATCGTCATAGTCCTTCATCATCCTCCATTTCCTTGGGTAACAGGACTTTTGTTGACACATCTATTTAGATTTTTCTGGACCCTTTCTTGGGAGGCTTATGTGCACATCTATGTAGAGTGCTCAGTAAAAACTTCTGGGACTTTTATGTAGGCTTCATTGGAGAGCTCTGTGAAGATCTCTGCAAAAAAGAAACTTATGGTTAAGGGTTTGTTTTAAAATGAAAAAATAAAAGAAAAACATGTATAAAACAAACTGGTAACGTTTGTAGATATACGTTATTACTATGGAGTTCTTGCAGAAGCTCCGTACAACTGTCTGCAATATTTCGTTAACTTAGATGGATGATTGCGTTTCCGTGACGCATTATAAAATGTTGTATTGAAATGCATTTGACATTTATTGTACAAAATTCCAGGAGTAGAAATAATCCATTGAAATCGAAACTACATTCCAATTTGCGGTTGTAAAACACAAATATAATGAGCAAAAATGTCGCTCAGGCTGAAAACGTGACCATTGTTTTGGACAACTTCAGTAAAGCTTTGTTTGACTAGGAAAGTCCATATAGCACAGGCTATCAAACGAGAGGTGAGAAATTTTAAACGTAAAGAAAATTACGCTATCTACATAAATGGTAACTTAAACATAGCGTGACATTGATCTCCTTTCTTCTTAATGAAAATAATAATTCTCTATCCCGTTCCATATTTAATCTACCACCACCAAAGTCTTTAAGTGGCAAACCTCACGCTCATAGAGCCGGCAAACCGAGATCAGAAATAGCTTCAAAGCTTTCATTTGAATCATCTTATTTTTCTCCTCGGTATTCCCATCTCTTCCATTTCATATTTAAAATTCACATTGCTAGGATCTCATTTCTCGCAATCCTTCCTAGAACATCCCAGACTTTTTTTTTGTCATTTTTCATTTTTTTCCACAACCATTGTAGGTGGAAACACTCCACCATTTTTCACCACCATAGCTATTGTTTGGTTAGTGGAAAGGTATGTGTATGTCTATATATATGAGACAATGGTTATCGTACCTACCATTAGCAGCTTTCACACTTCCAGGTACTTGACTTACGAAAACGATAGTGACGATAAAAGTCTAGCCCAGTGGGGACAGGGGTGGAAGAACTTGGCTTTTAATATCCTATAGTTGTTTTGTTTTCTGTACAATTTTCCCTGTTAGGAATGTGGATGGTAAATCAAGGGTAGTGGGTATTGCATCACATGTGTATAGGAATATGTTGTAGGTTGTTTAGAATAGAAAGATTTAGGACCTCGTGCAATGGCTGTGTTTGGGTTGAGTAGTTAGATAATCTGATAGTCTCATAGATTTAGATATGGAATGTTATTGCAGATGGAGCAATTGGTTTAATTATCATATGTATAAATAATTCCATGAAATATTATAACATATATTACATAATTATTTCTACTACTTGGCATACGTCCTCACTGGGAAAGAGCTGCTTCTCAGCTCGTGTTCTTATGAGCACTTCCACAGTTATTAACTGAAGAGCTTTCTTTGCCAAAGTTGTCATTTCACATCGTGTGGCAGGTACGATGACATTCTACTGCCCAGGGAAGTCTAGGAAATTCCATTACGAAAAGATCCTGAACCGACCGGGAATCAAACCCGGACATTCTTCATCATGCCTTTGCTTTGTAACCGAGGACTTTACCACTCGGCTAAGGAAATTCAGTTTTAGATAATGAAATGATCAATTTCATGTTAGGTATGCATATGTCAATAAACACAAAGGGATTATTCAAGAGAAAAACAAAAATGAGATGATCTCCTAAGAGCTGCAGAGCCGTTGTCCATGAGCCACGAAACTTGGAAGGATGTGGCCACAGTTCATACGAATATAAATCAAAATGATTGAACCAATCACATTAGCTTAGGGAACTTAAAATTCCTCACATCGGATCATGGTATTCATACACATATTTCGAGTCATTTTCCATAATCATACACAAGAAAATTGTTCCTCTTACATACCCTTATTTATTCCGTTTCGTCACTGTTCAAAAGCAATCCACTCACTCTCTTCCCTCTCGTTTTCCGCTCTGCTCCATTTCCTTTTAGCCTAGATAGAAACATTTCATATTAATTGTTTTCTATTCTTTTTTCGGATTACTTACCATTTTTTCTAGCAACCCTTTCCAACACCACCACTCATTCCGCTCTAAGAGCATTACTCAGCCCCATAGTGGCCATACAAGAGTGCATTCCCGCTCCCCCCAGTAAGACCACCTCCCGTGGCGACCAACAACAACAATATCAACAACAACATCAACAACAACAGCAACATCCAGAACAACAATTCCACCACCACCACCATCAACAACAACATCAATAATAATACCAACAACAATCATTTGACCCCCAATCAGACCTCCCATCCCCTCCCACCCCGGATCGAAGCAATAACAATTCCATCCCGAACATTACATCTTCCACCACCACAACCACAACGACCCATCCTTCACGCGCTAAGCTCACACTCGTCCAAAGATTGGCTCGCAGAACCGACCTCGGGCGGCTAGTGCCACCTCGACGACGGCGTCGAAAAAACAAGAACCTCGGCGGGCGCAAAAGCCGCCAAAGGCAAAACCGAATCGGGACCAAATCCGCCGGAAGTAAGTACCGACTGAAATTGACGCTTGAATCAGAACCCCAAAACCAAAGCAGCAAATCCCAGTTGAAGAATCCTCCAAAAGATTCCCATCCACTGTTCAGAAAAGCTGATTGTGATGATTACGCATCGTAAAGATTGATCACTTCATCGAAGAGAATGATTGATCTCATTGATGTGGGGTTTTCAATCAATTTTGGAGGTGGCTTATTTCGCATGAGGTCGTTTGACATAATGGACGTTTTACATATAGCAGTTTCGTACCAAGAACAGATAGAATTTTAAAGAAGTGCATATAGTTTTCATTAAGCCTCATGTGAAACGTCCTTATGGCGAAACGTCTTAATGCGAAATGCCCACACCCAATCCGTTCAGCTTTCTGAAGAAAATCAAAGAATGCAATTTACCTTAAATCTGCATTCACGTCAACAGCATTTTAACCCTGCATTCCAATTTCAAATCTTTGAAATCCTGTCCTTTCATGACCCCAATTCATGGAAGAAATCACAAATCTAAAAACTCATTGCACATAATCCCAACTTCCCGAAACTTGTCAAAATTCACTCCTTTTTCTGTCTTTCTATCTGTCTGTCTGTTAATCTCGTTTTCAATACTATTCTTTCAAATAGTTGATCAACTAATGTGTGTGAAAACTTGTCGTTCAATCCGATCTTCAAATTTCTAGAATGGTCGGATCGAACGCAATTCTGACGAGGGATTAGCTCTGACAGCGTTTTTGGTGTTGTATTTGAGTGTTGATGTTTCAGTTGTAGTAGTTCATTGTGTTGTGTAGTGTGGTAATGACCCTAGACTCTTACAGCCTTGCTTCTTCTCGTAGCTTCTTTTTCCTGGTGATTGATCATTTCATGATATGTTTTTTGTTGTGTAGAAATTTTGCGTTTCCTCATCTCGACTCATTGTTTTGCTTGGTTTCTTTATGCGTAGATCATGAACATTGTCATTACAAGAAATCATTCACTTACAGTACTAAGAGAAGATTTTTCTAGCATGTGTAAAAGAGGTACAGTCAATTTTCCATAACTCGATATTGAAATAGTCCTTCAGTTAGGGAGGTATCGAGTTACAGAACACAAAACCAGTCCAACTGCGATCCAAGGGGCCATCGAGTTCGCCATGAAAACCATCTTTTACTATGGTTCTCTAACTCGATATCGAGATAAGGAATATCGAGTAAGGGAGAGTTAACTGTATAACCATTGAATTCGTTAAATACACAAACATTATCACAATATTTGAAATGCATGCGAATCTGAAATCCATCAAACTATCGAAAGTTGACCATAATCTATTCGAAGCATACACCATTATGAATGCATTCAAAGTGAACGGATTTCTTAGGCACCATTTGGTTCACCTTTTTGTCAGAGGGTCCACCCTGGTAAAGTGAATTAGAAACATGCTTCTCACGCTGAGGTTCTCCCGATAAAAGCTTATCCCAGATATCGTTGATGATGATAACAAGGTTTATGTCACGTCTTGGAAACATGTTTGTGGCTTTAAACCCGTCCATGTTCCACTTGCAGGAACTAGCAGGAGAGCAAGTTGGAAATACTCTCAAATTCTCACATACGTTCTGGTCGGTGCACGTAAATAGAATTTCAATAGTAGAATAATGACTGGAACGCTAAAAAAAATGACTCGACTTCAAATAGATGTGTTCCTGCCTGAAAATCCATGAAAAAAAACTGAAAGTTGAGTGTTTGCTAGGGGCAAGACACTGTCTAATACTCGGATTTGTATTCTCTAATAAAGATTAGGCTCCTAATACTCACCAAAAATTCGATAATATTTTAATGGAGTATGTAATGACTCTTCAGACACTGATTTGATGTAGTACCTTGATCAAGGAATCTGAAGGTTTAAGCCATAAGTAAAATAATGGCACGTAAAGTGCGGAACTGTACCTTTTCACAATTTAAATCTAGACATGAGGTTACTTAACATTACTACCATGCTAGTTTGCAGGCCTTTAGAATTGTGGAAAAATTTCAATAGCAATTTTAATAGACATCTCCTAAAGTTGATACGGATGTATCGAATGAATGCTGCACGGTAAAGTTCAGAACATGAGTTTGAAACCTACAATTGTATGCTGGACGCAGACATATGGATGCCGTAAAGAAGTTCAGAAGTAGACAAGCTTCTGATTTCATTATAATTCGTTGACACGGCAAATCGTAATTTTCTAAGAACCACGATTGATGTAAAAACTAATTTATATCTTGAATTTCTAGCACGTTCCCTACATTACAAAATGTTTTATATTATAACTTGTATAACTACAGTTGCATTATTTTACGCAATAACCGCAATCGCTTTTCATCAATATAATCGGTATTGTGCAGAAGTCAGAAAAAAAGCTTATTCGAATACATGCTGTACTTGTTGCGTCTATTCCATTTTTAGGCCGAAATTGTCAACCTTCGAAGTTGAACACAGAACTGAGCCAGTTACATTAAATTTATTCTTTACAAGCCTCATTGATTGACAATCTCGATTTTTCTCTGAAATGTTGGCATGACATGCTTGACTGAAAAGTTACTTCTGGCGAACTGGTTTTGGGATTATTATTTCCCTACACTCTTAATTCTGGTAATCATTATTAGAGTTGTCTTGCCCCTAGAGTGTATGTAAATTGGTTGCTATGATGAGTTTTCACGTTTTGCTCTCCAGTTTTCAGAATGACGACCAAGTAAGAGGGGTAGTGTGTCAAAATTTTGCTCACACAGCAAGAGAATAACGATGTTCTCGGATGAACTTAGGTGAAGGCGCATTTCAAACTAGAGATGGACAAAACGGCTCATTTCAAGTGAACGAATCCGAATCAATCATTTTAGTGAACCGGATCTGTTGAACGGTTCAGTGGCTCAGCGGCCTCGCTAAAGAAGAGCGAACTGAAAACCGAGTGAAACGGTAAAAGAGCGGATCACTCCTCTGTTGCGCGACAAGCGTCGTTCTATCGTATATTTCTCTCCCTCATTCTTTGCACATTCTTCCCAGAAACTCACGATACACTCGGCCGATTAGCCCTATCCGAATCAAATGGAAAAGCAAAAAATGCGCTTGCCGTTCAAACTGGGAACTTTCTCTCTCTATCTTACATCTTCCTGTGCGCAAGTCGGCGGGGCAAATTTGTCTCTATGCTGAGAGCGCAGAGAGCACGGTGCAGCAGAAAACGTTGCCTAGTATGTGTGTCGTAGCGCGCAAAGCAAGGCACGCGTCAAGCGTTTTAATAAAGCCGAAGAAACGAGCGAAAGAGAATAGGGGAAAAAACGCTTCGTTCTATTTCCGGGTCACTTTTGTCTGATCCATCCCAAGCAGCAACAGTTTTTTTCAACTCAAGGATAAAATTATCCCTTGAACTAATCACAGTTGTCAATTGTTTGCAGCATATTTAAGTTATTTCGAAATTGCTTATTGTTTAATGCATAGATTTTTCTTGGTTAACTGATTATCAACTGATTTCTTGTTCGTTTTGGTTTTAGCAATAGCAATAAACGTATTTGAGAGGTACAGTCAGTGACATAAATTAGCAACCAAACGCTGTTTTTCCATTCAAAATGCCAAATTTTGGGGTGCTGTATCTCAGCTTCTGGTAGCCCGAATAGAATCCTAAAATGTGAATGAAATCTTGGTTTTTATTTTAATAACACGAAAGAGCATGTTACTGTAACTACTTTAGCAGTTTTCCCGCTCAAAATTACGGCTGTATCATATTTAAACTTTAATTTGAAAATTGGGTCCATAAATGAACCTTGACACTTTTGATCATGTTTGACGTTCGCTTAGTCGACAAAAACACTATCAGGGGTATAGTTTTTCACTGGGGTGTTCCTATATGAACATTTCGGAAAAGGGAACACGGAAAACAAAAATACACCCAAAATTTGAGTTTAAGCCAAGGAGTGTGACAAAATTTAATAAAAAATATAAAAAATGTTTTGTGGATTTAAACAAACCGAAAACATCAAAAAATTGAGTAAACATGTGTTTGTGGCCTAAACTTTAAGCGTTTGGCACTAAAATTGGGACAGGGCTTTAGGACCCTATTGGCTGAAATTTGGATGACGAACTACAATAACTAGAAATTTCGCCTGTAAGGGAATTATTACATTGAAGTCATTTCACATAGAGTTTCAGAGGGTTGTTCAAAGACAAAAGTAAGTAACCGAGAGACATTTTAATTTAATTTGAAAACGTATGTAAGTTATAATTAGGCTACTATACAATGGGGTAAAATTGGAATGAAAAAAAAATATGGTCGGGTCCTCTTATTAATCGCATTCCTATAACGCGTACTCCTATAAGACACGCTAGAGCGTTATAACGAAACCCAGGGCTTTTGGGATATAATCATTTGGGGGTGTTGTTGAACATCTCGTATGCGTAAAGAGAAAGCACAGTTCTGTCTTCGGCAAGAGTTCAGCACTCAGTACGATCTAACCTTTAGGAGTTAAGGATCATGCTTTTAGTTGAGAACTTGGCCTGTAAGGGCGCTTTTCTGAACTTGCACTATATGAACCTTGAGAGATAAGAATGCAAACTTTGTAACACTTCTTCTTCTACTTCCTGGCGTTACGTTACAACTGGACAAGAACCGGCTTCTCAGCTTAGTGTTCTTATGAGCATTTCCACAGATATTAACTGAGAGTTTTCTTTGCCAAATGCCCATTTTGCATATGTAATATCGTGTGGCAGGCACGAAGATACTCTTTGCCCTGGGAATCGAGAAAATTTCCGTTACGAAAAGATCCACGACCGGCGGGAATTCGAACCCACGACCCTCAGCATGTCATGCCAAATAGCTGCGCGTTTACCGCTACGGCTAATCTGGGCCCCAAACTTTGTAACATATGATATCTCTGAACCCTGACGTTTTGCAAGGTTGGTATTTTCGGGAGAGTTGTTCAGTAGCCTCAAGGCTGACATGCAGTGGTCATTATGATACAGAATTACGCCACCAGGCTGTGCTAGTAAGCATGGAATTTTGTTTCACAAATAGCTCAGTAGCCTGACTACTTATAAAGATGGCGTCTTCGGCCAGAAAATAAATATCCATTGAGCTATCTGCAAAACAAAACTTTCATGTTCCCTAGCGCCACCTGGTGGTCAAATCTTGGAACTTTTGAGGCCTCTAAGTGGTCAGGCTATTGAACATCCGCAAAACAAAAATTCCCATGCTTACTTTTTATGGCGTAATTTATATCAAGAATAGCCACCGTATTTCAGCCTTGAGCTACTGAACAACTCTTCCGAAAGACACTACCTTCCAAAATATCAGGAATCTAGAGATATCATATGATATGTTACAAAGTTTGCTTTCTATCTCTCAAGGCTCATATAGTGCAAGTCAGAAAAAGCACCCTACCGATGATTCTCAACACCCAAAGGTAGATCGTACTAAGTGCTGAAAGTCCGCTGAAGAGAGTACTGAGCCATCTCCTAACGCATACGAGATATTCAATAACACCCCTAAATTTATTGAATCTCGTAAGCCTGGGTCTCCTATAACTCGGATTACTATAACGCCTACAACCATTTTTTAACGAATTAATTTATATATTCTTCTTCTTCTTGCATTAACGTCCTCACTGGGACAGAGCCTGCTTCTCAGCTTAGTGTTCTTATGAGCAGTTCCACAGATATTTACTGAGAGCTCTTTTGCCAAAGTTGCCATTTTCGCATTCGTATATCGTGTGGCAGATACGATGATACTCTTATGCCCAGGGAAGTCAAGGAAATTTCCATAACGAAAAGATCCTGGACCGACCGGGAATCGAACCTAGACACCTTCAGAATGGCTTTGCTTTGTAGCCGCGGACTCTAACCACTCGGCTAAGGAAGGCCCATAATTAATTTATATATCTGACTTGATTTACTCAATTTAGTACCATCAGTTATCATATCAGGAATTCCTCCAGAGATTCCATCAGGAGTTCTTCAAGGGATTTAATCAGGAGTTCTTACAATGATTTAATCTAGAGTTTCTTCAAGAATATCTTTAGAAATTCCTTCAAGTTCCATCAGAAGTTCCTCCGGATTCCATCAGGAGTTTCTCTTGAGGTTCTATCAGGAGTACCTTTAGGTCTTCTATCTGAATTATTCTGGGGGTTTCCTCCAAAGATTCCATCAAGAGTTCTTTCAGAGATTCCACCGGGAATTCCTCCAAAGATTCTATCAGGAGTTCCTCGAGGAATTCCATCAATGCTTTTTTTCTAGGAATATCATAAGGAGTTCCTTATCAGGAGTTTCTCCAGGGATTTCATCAGGAGTTCCTGTAGGGATTCCATCAGGGGTTCTTTAAGGGATTTCATAAGGATTTCCTCCAATGATTTCATCTGCAGTTCCTTCAAGAATATCTTTGGGAATTCCTTCGAAGATTCCATCAGGAGTTCCTTCAGGGATTTTATCTAAAATTTCTCAAGAGATTCTATCAGGAGTTCCTCTTGATATTCACCCGTATTCTTGTTTACGGCGGATCCAACTTTCGATTGAATCCTATTCGTTCGAATCCACGGCCCACTTGATTTTGCTGGCGTAAACGGGAATCCAAAACGGTTTTCGATCGAAAGTGCATTCGATCGTAAACAAGAATAGGGGTGATTATATCAGGAGCTCTTCGAAAAATTCCATCTTGGTGGAGTTCCTCTAGGGATTCTTTAAGGAGTTCCATTTGAATTCTTATCAGAAATTCCTCTAGAGATTTTTTCAGGGGTTCCTTAAGTTCCTTCAGGCATTCCTCTAGAGATTCAATCAGGTGTTTCTCTAAAGATTATATCCGGAGTTCCTCAAGGAAATGCCTCTTTAGGGATTGCATAAGGAGTTACTGCAGGGATTCCATCAGGAATGTTATTGATAATTTCTTCAGAAATTTCAACAGAAGTTCCTATAAAGCTTCCATCAGAAGTTCCTCTGAATATTACTTCAGAGATTCCACCAGAAGTTCTTCTAGGAATTACATCCAGAGTTCTTCTGGAGAGCATATCAGGAGTTCTTCCAGAGATTTCACCAGAAGTTCCTTTAGGGATTTCATAAGCATTTTCTCTAGATATTCCACCTGTAATTTCTATAGGGTCTATGAAAAGTTTCTGTAGGGATTTCATCAGATAATTCCCTGAGTCTTTCAACATTAGTTCTTGTTGGGATTTCATCAGGAGTTCTTTTAGGGATTGAATCATTAGTTCCTTAAGAGATTCAATCAGGATTTCTTTCAGAGATTCCACCTGGAATTCCTACAGGAGTTCGTTCAAAAAGTTTCTCTAGGGATTCCATCAGGAGTTCCTTCGGAGATTGCCCCTGGAATTCCTCTAGAGATTATATCATGGGTTCCTGAAGGTATTCGATCAGGATTTCTCCTTGGGATTTTAAAAGGAGTTCCGCCAGGCAAATTATCAAGAATATCTCCAGAAATTTCACTGGGAGTTCATATAGGGATCACATCAGAAGTTGCTTCAGGGATTACATTAGGAGTTCTTCCAGGGATTACATCAGAAGTTCTCCAAATGGATAACAGCAGGAGTTCCTCCAGGGTTTCCATTAGGAGTTCCTTCCGAAATTCAACCTGTAATTCCTAACATAAATTCTATCAAGAGTTTATCTAATGATTCCATCAGGAAATTGCATCATAAGTCCTTCCAAGGGTTCCATCAGAAGGTTCTCTAGAGATTTCATCAGGAGTTTTCCAAAAGATTTCATTGGGAGTTTCTGCAACGATTACATATGAAGTTTTTCCATGGATTCCATTAGAAATACTTTCATGCATTCCATTAGAAAAGCTTCTAAGATTTCATTCAAAAATCCTCCTAGTGTTCCATCATGAGCATCTTCTTGCGATTCTATAAGAAGTTCTTGTCAGGGGTTCTAGCAAGAATTCTTCTAAAGATTCCTTTCGAATTCTTGGGTTTCGAGTTCTCTAGGGTTATTCAGGGTTCCATCAGGCTATTTATTAAGGATTCCTTCCTGAATATAGTAAGGGATTTAAAAAGAATTTCAGGGATTTCTTTAGGATTCTCGAGGGTTATCATTAACTCTTACAGGAATGTAGATGAAAAATTGAATTTAGTACTATACCATTTGATTCCACTAGAGTTTGTATCCTTTGACAGATACGCGTATTTCTATCCTCTAATGCAAGGCCGTCTTCAGTGTCGAGTCTAGTACACGAAACTGAAGACGGCCTTACAGTTAAGGTTGAAATACGCGTATCTGCCAAAGGATACAAACTCTAGTAGAATTAAATGGTATAGTAATAAATTCGATTTTTCATCTACTTATAGGTATTTCACTAAACAGCTCGAAGATTTATTATCCTACAGAGATTTCACCAGATATTTTTTATAAAGATTTTCATTACCGAATAACTCAAGAGGTTCCTTCCGGAATTTCTTAAAAGATTCCTTGCGGAATTCACCAAGAGATTGCTCCTGAATTCCTTTGAGGAATTTATCTCGGAAATCCTCTAGACATTCATCCGGTTTTTTCAACCGAATTCCTTGTGAAATATTTCCAGGTATTATTGAGGGTTTTCAGGAATTCCTCCAGCAATTTAACCAGAAATTTCTTATAAGGATTTCAGTGATTAGGGAATTCCCCAGTATATCATCCAGTGACTCTATCAGGAGTTCCCTCTAGAATCATAAACAGGAATTCCTTTAGGGATCCCTGAAGAAGTTGTTTAAGTATTCTGTAGGGTTAGTTCTGGGGTGATTCCTTGGTAAAAATCCCTTCACGAAATACTGGAAGAATTGATGGATAAATTCCTTTAGGAAATATCGGAGCAATATCTAATCAATTTTTTCCGCTACTTGAATTTTGAAAGTTCTGCTCTTCCTCACTACGATTATTGTCCAAAAATCGTAGAGATTTCCTCCCCACAGCCTCAGAATGCGAAAAAATAACAATCACAACAATCATTAGATATGGCGAAATTTAAAACCATGCGAAGGAATAAAGTGTTGCTGCATCAAATTTTGACAATCGGTCAAACGGTTGCATCAACATAAATCGGTTTGACAAACTTGAGGGGCAGAGTCATTGTTGACCAATTCGTTTGAGTGTCTGTGGGCTACATAACGGGTCACTTTTTATATGATCCGTTAGGTGACTGTTGATCGGATGAACCGACTCTCGCAAGAAAACAGTCACGGATCACTCGTCCAATTGAGTGATGCGGTTATTTTGAGCGACTTCGATTAATTTTGTCCATCTCTACAAAACTTGAAGGTGTTTGCACAATGTTGAACAGGGAATGTTGAACAATGTTGAACAGGGAACAGGAAAGAACATCGCTTTGTCAAGGTCCGTTGCTTGTCTCAAACCAGTTCGAAAACGAACTCAAAATCTTCACTAAACACTATCAATAATTTTCTGGATCAGTCTAGTCAATATCCCGGGAGAACCGTTCTCGTCCATAATTTTCCATAGCATTTTAAAGACTGCGTTAGGAATATGATCGCTAGATAGTTTTCGCATTCTAACTTATCACCCTTTTTGTATATTGGGTTTTTTATCCCAGATCCTGGCCATCAATTGGTACAGACAAGTAGCCAGTGTGGGAGGTGGCACGTTTCTCTCACCCGCCGTACCGATGAAGCCTTTTCTCCTGCTGCCTTGGTCGTCTGCCCTGCGCCATTCAGGTGTTCAACCTTTCAATCACCTTGCGTTCGTCCATCAAGTTACTTCAATCCTTCTCCCTGTCTATTGAAACATTGAGTTCCTTGAGAATAATACAGCTGCTCCATCCTTTCGCATTCCAACTTTTCCAGGCAACGCTTTTTATTCCAAAATAGATGGCTTGCTGCCTTTGCTTCTGTTATTTGTATCGTTCCTCATTTCAACGGTACCTTGCTGCAGCATCATCGTCCGCGCTGTGAAATCAATAAGTGTAAGGCCACTCTAGTTCGTAAGCTGGTGATCGCGGAACTTTTCTATAATCGGTCTGAATTCCTTCTCGTGGCCTACCTGAGCGTTTTGCATTTTCGATTACAAATTTTGACGTTATGACTAGGGCAGCTGTTTAGATTAGATTATGCTGACAATGAAGAAACGGAATTTGATTCTAAACTTGCAACATTCTGTTGTCGATTTGCCACCGCCCAATCGCACGCCTCTGCATTTTGATAAAAACTGGGCACAGCTCGTATCTGTTGTCGCAGCTCTGGTGGATGGTATAATCCAGATGCCAATTTTTTTTTAATCTGGTAGATTTTGTCTGGATCTCCTATGTCGTATATGAAGAACCTTACAAATTCATTACAAAACTTTACAAATGCATTGCAAAATCTGACAAATCTGGAAGGTTGGCAACGCTGGGTACAACCATACTAATAGGTATGGACCTTCGATCCTTTCCAGCAAAACCTGTCGCAGTGCTACAATGAGGACCCTCAATAATTCGAAAGAATGCGTTACTTCCCAAGAAGTTGAGAGTTTGGTGTGCTTGCTTGTATGACTCACAATACATAATTTGAGTCTATGGATTGACTTGATTTCTTTGCACCTACTTGTTTGCGGGGCAAAGTGAACTGCACGAAATGAACTCAGTAAACGGAATGTCGTTTCCATTCTTTGTTTTATGTGAAGAAACGTGTAGTGCGGGTGTGATGTGATTTGTACAAATAAATGTCTTATAATCTATACTTTTTTTTGCGACTGTTGGCTGTCTGAGAAATTTCCGATAACATGTCAAGTGATTTTTATGGACTTATGGAAATACTTTAAAACTTGATAGGATGAGAAATTCTTCAAAAAAAAAAAAAAAAAATAGTCTTCAAATAGCTCCAAAACAGTGACAACCCCCCTGCCTTAAGAATGGAATTCAATATCTCAACACCCAAAAAGTTTAGAATCACCAGTGATTATATGTTACTCCTATCGGTAAAGTCATTCCATACTTAAGGTGGGTAGTGTAAGCAATATAGCTCTTTTTTAGTGAAAGGAGACACTAATTAAATAAAATGCACGGTATCCTTGTCATGTTCCTTCATCTTTCCATGGTTTCATTTTCTTTTCAACTTCTTTCATTCTTCTTATTATACTCATAGTAACATCTCATTTTATTAAGAGTCTACCCCCTTACCGATAGTTTTGCTCAGTTCTTAATTTTAATTATCCTTCTTGATTTCCCTGCTGCGTGTCCAGCGTGTTGTAGTGATTGAATAGTACGAACCCCGTCACCGAACGCGAAGCCCCACTAATCGTTTCCCCCCGTTTGTTCCCGTCTTTTTCTACCGTTTCCATGCGTTTCCATCCAGACGAGGACGGACGCCGAAAAGGACGGTGGCGTCTCGGTGTCCAGCGCCAGCCCCCTTCCGGCACCGGAAATCACCGAGCAGATCATCAAATCACCGCCGGAACCAACGCGAGTCAAATCTCCCGAGCAGATCATTATGCGCTCACCGGATCCTGTCAACTGGACCGTTCCGCTCGATACGGGTAAAACCTTCACCGTGACCCAAAACGTCCGCGAAGGTGAGTTGTTTGCAGGTGAGCATCGCGAAACGCATTCATTTCATGTTTTCAGGGGTGAAATTGGATTCTTTTTCTAAGATTGTGGGGTTACGAAGCGATTGGCATGAAGAGTGAGTAGCTATTATCGGTACCTTAGATGCATGCGTATAAGTGATGAAATGAATGATGGCATGGTTTGTAGGGAAGGGTCTAGAACTGGGAGTAATCAGTTGCTAATGAACCATGATCTTTATCCGTTCTGAAGGTGATCCTATGATCCGACCTCATAGCGAAATCAAGGCTTCAACTCCAGTGGACCATCCACCACCAGCACCACAATCAGCACCGCCAGAGCTTTCAGAACAAATCAAGTTACCTAGTAAGTACTGCCTTACACGTAGTTTACCATTTCAGATATCTCAAACTGTATTTCTCCTTCTAGATACAAAACTTGAACCAGATTCGATCAAGGAATCCGAGGACGAAGATGATGACCTGCTAAAGTCCAAATCGTCCGTCACTTCGTCGGTGAACCAACCGATTTCGGTGGCCGTTCCGGTTGAATCTGCGGCCTTACCGGCAACGACAGTACCTCAACCGACAGCCGTGGACACGTCGGCGCCAGCACAAAGCAACCCGGAACCGGTGCGGTTCGACAAACCCGTCCCCGGGTCCACACTTCGCTGTCTGGAGGATCCGGACTTCGATTCGGACATCAACTCACCGCAGGGTAGCCGAAACGTTGCCTCCGAAGTGTTGGACAAAGCCCGGGATCGGTTCGATCGCTTCTGGGGCAATCCGGACGGAGCGAAACCTGACGAGTCCTAAATTCTACCACACAGTTGTAAGTGAGCTTGTTTTAGTACATCTATCGTAGATACGCGTCAGGTTTTGGGGCTACGGGGATTCAGTTCCGCCATAATTGAATAGGACTGATCGCCCGGACCTTGCCTCTCCCCATCGCTATACCTTTCCCCAAGAAATGGGTTTCAATCTTGCGCGCTTGTATCCACGCGGAGATCCTCAATGATTTGATATCTCTAGTCTCTTGTAACGAAGAAAACAAAAACCGGTAGCCAGAATGATGTTATCACTTGTGTAAAACCACATCTCGACAGGGTAGACTTAGGATGTTATTACTCTTTCCCAATATATATACATACACTAGATCAGAAACAGAAAAAAAAATCACTCACAATGCATATACTTGGAAACAACCTTGATTCGGAAAAATTCACTTTCTAGATTCTGATTCTGCGGAGTCAGAACAACGCGGAACCTTATGGAGAAGGGTCTTGTACTGTGGCCCTCCCATGTTTCCTATCTTGTTATCTAATGTTTAGGAAGCCAGTTTCCGGAAGATTTTTGCCTGCTTGATCAATTGTAGTCTTAGCAAGGCAGGTGCCCTCAGATATATCCCGTATCGTTTTGAGAGAAGTATTTTCTCAAAAGCGCATTATTACACCCAATCACCTATCACCACGTCATGGTTACTCAATTCACGCCATCACACTCAATTGATGGGAGAACATGCTACAAAGAATTTTGATTGTTTTTTGTTTTGCACTTGACGTATGAGCTTAATTTTCAAAACATGTTTAAGGGCCAGAATACAGCATGAGAATTGATGAGATTGACAGATGTGCGATAATTTCGAAATACTTCCTGAGCATATATTGAAATACTTTAGCATGGTCTCTCTGGATGTTGACAGAGGAGCCCCTCAGAATACTTCCAGAGGAGCCCTCTGAATACTTACAGAAGAGCCCTCTGGATACTACCAGTGGGTCTCTCTGGATCTTTTCAGAGGGTCTCTCTGGATGCTTCACGATGAGTCTTCTGGATGGTTCCAGAAAAGCCCTCTAAATGCTTCCAGAGGAGCCATCTAGATACTTCTAGAGAAGTCCTTTTGATATTGCCATAGGAGCCCTCAGAATACTTCTAGAGGAGCCCTCTGGATACTTTCAAAGGATCCCTCGGAATACTTCCAAAGAAGCCCTCTGGATACTTCCAAAGGAGGCTTCTGGGTACCTTCACAGGAGCCCTCTGAATACCTCGAGATGAGCCCTCCAGATTCTTACAGAAGAGCCCTTAGGATGCTTCCAGAGGAGGATTCTGGATGCTTCCAGAGGAGGCCTCTGGATGCTTCCAGAGGAGGCCTCTGGATGCTTCCAGAGGAGGCCTTTGGATGCTTCCAGAGGAGGCCTATGGATACTTCCAGAGGAGATCTCTGGTTGCTTCCAGAGGAGATCCCTGGATGCTTCCAGAGGAGATCCCTGGATGCTTCCAGAGGAGGCCCTCGGGGTACTAACAGAGGAAAACCTCTGGATGCTTCCAAATGAGCGCTCTAGATACTTTCAAAGGAGTTCTTTGGAGACCAGAAGAGTCCCTCTGTATATTTCTAGAGAAGTCCTCTGTATACTTTTAGAGGTGCTCTCTTGATACTTTTAGAGGATTTCCAGAGTCCTTTGGCCCCTCTCTATACATAGTAGCTCTACAGATGCTTCCAAAGCTACCCTGGGTGTTTCAAGGAGCATTCTGGATACTTCGTAGGGAGAAGCTCAATAGATGCTTTCAAAAGGCACTCTAGATGTTAACAAAGAAGCTTTTTGGGTACTTCAAGGAGAGTCCACTGGATATTTCCCCAAAAGCCTCTTTGAGAGCTTTAGATGTAAGTATTCCTAATTCGGTTGACCAGATTGAAGAGATGCTATTTGTTGCATTGGAGCTGCTAACCGTTCTCGTTCTTCACTTGGAGGAATTCTTAGATATTGGTCTTCTAAAAATCCCATTAATATATATACAACAGTATAACGTTTCGTATTCGCACTTCTTCATTTCACCAAACCTAATTGGTATGGAGCAAATATTATAAGCTTTTTCTGTACTCATGAGTAATTGGTAGGTAATTCTTAGGAAGTATTTCGTCACCTTCGACAATCAACATGTAAAAATTCCAACACACCTTCGCAAATGGCTTTGACACACTTTTCACAATCGTAGAAAGTTGAACCGTGATCGGTGCAATTACTTCCAATCTTTAAACCATAATTCAACGAATGCGAATTGAACTTGACGAAGGATGATGCGGAACGCAGGTTTCAAACGATAGCTCCTTCCACTCGTACTGAGGAACGCAGAGGTAAACAAGACACTCCTAATTAATTACGCCGCTCCCTTGTTTATGAACATCAATGCTCCTGGATTCAGAAGCAACCACTCCCTTTTTTTATGTCGTTAGATACGAACCGGAAGAAACCGCGAAACAACTTTCTACGACTTATGTTGTGAATGTGTCTCATTTATGCTTTCGCTGTCATTCGTATGAGATGACAGTTTTGGTTTAAGTGTGGCTTTAAAGATATTTTTTTTTAATTTTGAGTCAGCCATAAAACCATAACAAAATCTTGAACGTTGCATAGCAAGAGAAACACCTTTTGGAAAGGAGAAACATCATCCGTCTTTCAACGCAAAACCAGACGTCATAAACGTAAATAATACACTCAGAAAAAAAATAATAAAATGGCTATCTCGAAGCTT
This sequence comes from Aedes aegypti, assembly GCF_002204515.2. Lineage (NCBI taxonomy): Eukaryota > Metazoa > Arthropoda > Insecta > Diptera > Culicidae > Aedes > Aedes aegypti. Next base: position 10,000 of record NW_018736246.1, on the reverse strand, counting down.
TTTTGCAACCACACAATAAAACAAGCAAAACAGCAAAAAACTACAACACTACAGTTAAATCATTGCACGAAACATTTGAAAATTATCACAATACAGAAAAGTCGTTGTGAAAGTGATGCGACATGAAATAACTCCGGTTTAGCTAGGTCAGGAAACCCAATCAATTACGAAATAAAACAGCTATTTACACACTAAGCAAGTAAAACAGGTGAACAAATACAGCGAGAGAGAGAGACAGAGAAACAATTGAAACTCACACGCATCTTCACAAAACCACTTTCACACGGTCAAACAACAAGTAACAAAGTCATTGAAGCAGCATGTCTAAAGAATGGCCCGTCCAAGATTGTCTCCGATAGAATTTTTTTCGTTTGGTTTTTGTCACACGTAGAAAAACGGCCATGTTTACACAGTAAAAAAAAAGTCGAAAAAACCGCATACAAAGCCATCAGTTTTACGCGATGGCTGTCCATCTTTCGAGATACGCGCGATAGAAATAATCGCTTTTTCGCTTAGTATACATACAAACATACAAACATACGTAGATGCTTTTTCGGAAGGAATTTTTCCCGACTATTCGATGTTTAAAATACGCGAAACACTAGCAGGCATCATCGCAGGGGTAGGTACTTGACATATTACAAAAACGCAACCGTCATCTGTCCTGGATTTTTTCTTTCGGAATTAGTTTTGTATACGATCATCGCCGCGTACATTTTGATAAAAGAAGTAGTGATTTTTGGATGAGGAATTTATTGAGAGGGAAAATCGGTTTTTGTTAGGTGACAGAAGGATTACAGTTTACAGTAAATGTTTTCTTTAAGCAAGAATTGAAAGAATGCTCAAAGTTGATTGATTGTTTTGAAACGGTTATACTCTAATATAATTATTGAAACCCCCTAGGGGATTTAGTTTGAATCCCAAATGGGAATTCAGTTCTAATCCAAAAGGAGAGATTCTGTTGGACCCCACAAGGGAATCTGTTAGATCACCCCAGGGAGATTTTGTTCGTACCCCACAGGGGTATTCCGTTCAAACCCCACAGGGTTATTTCGTTCAAACCCCACAGGGGAATTCTGTTCGAACCCTCAGGGGGATTCTTTTCGAAACCCCAGAGGGGTTCTGTTCGAAACCCCGGGAGATTCTGTTTGAACTCCCAGGGGGATTTTTTTCGAACCCCCAGGAGGATTCTGTTCGAACCCCTAGGAGGATTCTGTTCGAACCCCTCAGGGGGATTATTTTCAAACCTTCTTAAGAGATTCTGTTCGAACCCCCCATAGAAAGTGTTTTTTAAACGATTCAATCAACTTCTAGCATTCATCGACGTCAGTTCTCCTATATCTTGACAGACCATCGAAGCCGATCCATAGAAATGTCATTCGCTAAGCACACAAGTCATTCCATTATTGAGAGATAGAGTCAGGCAGAACGTAGTTAGAAAACGAAATCAATGGAATTCCATTTCCCAGCTTTACACATACACTTGATGATGATTGACAGAACGAATGACTTGGGGGAAGCAAATTTTGCTAAGCATTAAGTATAGTTACAAGCCAGATATTTGAAGAAATTGCGACGACAGTAGGCATCATCGGATATTATAAAAAACTAAACAGGTCACAACAAACTCAAAACATTAAGTGAAAAGCAACAAGTTTTTAAAATTACCTAATTTAAGAAAAACAGAAACTACACTACATTAAAATTTAACGAAAGATAGGAAACTCTGTTGAAATGAAGTGAATAAAGAAAAAAAAACAGTGAAATAACAAACTATTTAAAGTAAAACAAGCAAAATCGCATTTACGTGTTACTTGACAAAAGGAGAAGAAAAAGAAACCAACTAATAATTGCAGAGAGAAAAAAAAAGTTAAGTGAGCGAAAAATGCAAGTTCCAAATTTAACCTGTTGTTCGTCACACTAGAAGTATTACTGTTGTATTGCAAGTGAGATAATAACACAAAAATTTGAGCCGCTTGATCAGAATTCAGGAAATTTAACACAGAAAAAATAAAATCCATTGGACATTAGTTTTCGCTTTTTTGTGATACTGAAACTCGGTAACAATAGCGATAGAGAGCGCAGTGTGGGGTCACGTTGATTGATTGATCGATAGATAGATTGCCTAAATGAGTGGAGCGAAATGAGGGGCAGAGAGGACGTGCTGAGAGGATAAAAACGATAATAATTTATTCGCCCCGGAGCCCTACTGGCTGACTGGACGGCCGTTAGCGAGCTAAAATACGCAACCCAGCAGGGGTGGGGCTCGACCGGGTCTATTACTGCAACTATCACCTGTAGCCTGTAAGTATACTTATATTGATTAGTTTCTGTTACAAGGAACAGGATACAACACTCGTACGTATCGGAAGTGTTGAAGGACCGTAGCGCTTAATGGAACATTGTTGTACTGCTTAAACCGATCTAACCAATTACTTTCCAAGATTAAAGAATCACTGCTAGGTGAGGTGAGACTTCGCTTCCTCACTCTGGTGAGCTCGTTTTATTTATTGCATTGCGATATTTTCTTCAATCAGCCTGGATTTGTTCCCGTAGTAATCTTTAATTTCACATAACACTTTTTTAAAACGCAGACGGCAAATGCTTCGGATCGGAGCACAGGCGTGACTGGGAAATATACGGAACGAAACGATTGAAATGAATTTTTATGAGATTTTATAGACTTTTATTAGTAGTTGTATGAGATTCGATAAATGTAAAAATTTTCAACCAAAATTGGCAGCAAAGTTTATCCCGATTGTTTTCTATTTGTAACTTGCTTTGTCCGTAAATCAAATAAACCTAATCATAAGATTAATCCTAGCTCGCTTGATATCGAAAGCTGTAAAAGATTTGAACTGAATGAATTCTGTGAGACGATTTACGACAGCAAGACAAAGAGCGAACCGCAACTTTTCGATGGCAATGAAGAAAAAAAAAACTCACAAAACACTCACACGTTTACTGCGAAGAAGGTGTAATTCTTCAGTTGACACTAGTGATTAATATACCTAATATCCAATTATTACAACCGAAACAGAAGAAAGAACAACAAAACAATGACAAACAACAGTCGCTAATGATAAAACTAGATTTTTAAATCGACAAATAAAAATACACTGGGAAAATTACCCTTCATAAATTTTACTCGCTTCGAAAGAAACACCTCATCTCAAATCAGGTCATTGCTGAATAAATGAGGAAATTGACTGCGTCCCTTCCCACTTAATTGTGGCGTCTTATGATTGAGCAAGCACAAGGGAACACGTCGGATTCAGCTGTCATTCCTCGAATAAGACTCATTTTGGTATGCTCGTTCCATGTCTGCGTAGGTGTTATACTTATGATTGGCTTCGCTCAAGGTATTTGTAATTATTGCTCTTTAGATTTGATGAAACGAAATCCTGGCAAAGGTAAGTTGGTGGTTATGGTGGTGATGTATATAAAACATTCTTCCCACGTTTAGGTCAAATGTGGTCGCACCCACGGTCATGTCCCGGTCATGTCCAGCGTGGTATGTGGACAAACGAGATTTTTTTAAGACACATATGCTCATTACAAATGTAATCGGTTGATACGTATATGGAAAGTAGGATAACATTTTCGCTATATTAATAAATGAAGCAAGGATTGAACACAGTAAACAATCTGAATTTTTTTATGAGTGTTGGGGTGAGGAGTTTATTTCACGTTTATATCATCGTTTGAAATTTCTCCAAATTCAAATCTATCTAAGGACTGTTCATTTTATAAAGTGGACACCTTGTGCATACTGTATCTTTTTAATTTATCAATGAAATTTCAATCTGTTTTCTGCACATCGTTCGACTAGTATTGTACACTGTTGTGATAATAAAAATTCTCCATATAATTAATTTTCACGCGAATATGGAACAACGTTAGAACGGTCGATTTTTTGGAGGTTATCAAAATTAATGATTGTTAGAAATTGGCTGGAAAATTCAACAACTTATATTTTTTATTTTCAAAAAAGGCTTGTTTTTCGAAAGCATCATCAATCAGAAGCCTGATGGAAAAAATCAAGTTATTTTTGGAACAACAATTTTACAGATATAATAAAATCATTTTTACCCCATATTTTTTAGAGAAACTATTTTAAATTTGAAGGGAACTGATATGAGTAGAATCTTTTGATTAAAAGTACGTCCTGACGGAAGTCCTAATATAGTTTTAATATGAAAAATAACTTTACGCCTGCAAAGAGTTACTTATGTAGTCCCCACGTCACATTTAAAGCACAATAGAAACACAATTGCTTTATTCTTAGAAGACCTTTCAAAGTACATTGACAATAATCAAAATTAGCAGCACTGCTGTAATAAATCGATTTTATTTCCACATATTATTTTCATAAAATGTTATTCCAAGATTACCAATTGAAATATCGGAAAAAAAAAAACATTTACAATTGCTGTAGATCGATGAATATGAGTACACGATATGAGACTTTGTAGTAAAACTACCATAAACAGTAAAATTTGTACTTAAGACTGTGGTTTAAAAGCACGATTTACCTTTCGTTTGTACAAATATAGTTTCTTTAGTGAAACAAACTAGTTTTGAACACACTTTTTGCTTTTCTCTTTTACTGGGAGTGAAGGATGGAGTATCAACAAATTGACCATAAATGAGTAAATCACTAAAGTTACCTAATGTCAGAGAATGGTGGAATATAGTGAATTTTTTTAAAGCTATACCTTTAGTAGAATGGTAAAGGATACAAACATACAATTTGTTCACAAAAATTGAAAGTTTGTTTTACGAAAAATAATGTTGAGCTTTGACGAACAGCTTTTATTAGGAGTTTTTGGAGAAACTATTTAGCTCTTCAACCAAAAGCATTTTCTAAGATCTTATATTTTCATAGCATTGTAGAATAATAGTTAAACGATGCACAGAAAACCGATTATGATTTTATCAATAAATAAAAAAAATATAGCATAAACAAAGTGTCCACTTTATAAAATGAACAGTCCTTATCTATAAAAATACAAATGTAATGGTGTACGTATGTCACGAAATGGCTTGAGAAGGAACTGTCAGATTTTGATTTTTATTTTGGGGTCATGCACAAATTACGTCACGCTCCGTGGGGGGAGGGGGTCAAGCCAAGCGTGACAAGCCTTACAAAAATTTCGGAGGACTCATGCAAAAACATGACAAAGGGGGGGGGGGGGGGGTTCAAAAAAGTTGAAATTTAGCGTGACATAATTTGTGTACCATCCCTTTCCATAGTTTTGTTTCCTAAAAAGTTCCGCGTGATAGTGAATATAAAATGCACATGACATTATACGGGAAAGTCGAGAAGAACAGAAGTAAACGGAACTGCAATTTTGTACAGGACGTTTCATGACATTTTTCAAAAGCCTACTTGATGACAAACAAAGTTTGCTGGGACCACTGTTGTCAATACATTTTGAGCCCGATGAATTGTTTAAAAAATGTTTGAAACTTGTGTTTGTTTTATATTTTAATCCAGACACGAAACATTGAATAACTGCACATAAGATTGGATAATTTATCAATACTTCTTTAGACAACCTGTGTTCATTCTCTCTGTGTACGATAAACCAAAACCACTCAATTATTTTTGTAACAAGTGAGCTGTCATTATGTTATCAATAAAAAAAACACAATATTAACTGGTATACTACAATCATGAATATTTTATTATTATTTTTTTTTCAATATTAATGTTTATGTCCAATTGAGTCATGATAATCTTTTCGAAATATGTTGGAGTTCATCAGACTTCTGCTAAAGATCTTACTGAAAAAATTCGAATGTTTTATCTACCACCCATGGATCTTGCGAGGAATTTGCCAATAGTAATAACTTTTCATATTTGCCTAGAATTCCTTCTTATTTTCCATTTCATTTTTTCGTTAGATTGTCAAATGATTTTTTAATAACCATTCCAACAATCTATTCCAGTAATCGTTTCTAGGAGTAGCTCGAATTTCTCCCTCGAGTGCTCGACGATATCTCAAAATGTTTTCTTCTTCTCATTTTTCCAGGGTTTATGCTTGATTTCACTTTGAAATTCACAAAGAATTTAATTGTTTTAGGTATTTCCCCTTTTAATCCAAATTGATTCTGATGACTCTCTCGAAATTTCACCACAGACAAACAGACGTCACACTCACATCACTGTCCATCGACCACCTTTTTAACGGTCGATTCAAAAATATGGTAGGTGGCCAATCCGCCACCCGCAGCGCTCGCATCGTTTTTGTTCGTGTTGACGTTTACACACTACCGCCATCTGTTGGCCTATCGGCCAAACACACCGATTTTAGCATTGGGCGTACATGCCCTCGTGACTATGATTTTGATCGAGATTTGTTCTAATGTTTACGTCTGTTTGTCTGTGATTTTACCTTCAATGACTTCATAAAGTCTTTCAAAACATATTTTTTTTTTAATTTTCTCTGGAAATCCTTGATTGAATAATGTTTGTGACTAATAAAAAAGTGTGTTCAGAGAAATCCTGTAACCTTCCTAATGCATTAAGAATAAGTTACACATTATGCATAAAGGTCAAAAATGACCTATGACTTTAAAACGCTATCAAAAATCCATTTTTGAACCGATTTTCGTTCTTTTAGCTTTATATGAAAGATATGGTACTCTAGAATGGAACCCTGGAAATTGTTTGTCAGTATGGCCATTCTGAGCACAAGGGCACAAGGGAACCTGGAACCTGTTTCAGAAGGGGATGGTACATATCATATCCAGTAGTTTATACACAAGATAGTGGATGACGGTTCATATTTCATGGTTTTTCAATCCGATTTACAAGAGTATCCAGAACCAACAACTAGATTAAGCCGGATTTGGTAGGAGTATTCCGGAAACGGATCCGGTAGGGCGTGATGTGGACATTCAGACCATCATATAGTACCATCATGCGACTGCTCAAAATTCATGATTTTTCATCCAGATCTAAATAGCCACCATGCCAAAATCAAATATAAAATTCTTCTTCTTGTTCTGACGTTACGCCCCAACCGAGATAGAGCCTGCTTCTCAGCTTGTTCTTATGAAAACTTCTATAGTTATTTGTTGAGAACTTTTTTTGCTGATTGACCTTTTTACACGTGAATATCGTGTGGCAGGTACGAAGATACTCAAACCAGGGAATCGAGAAAATTTCCAATCCAAAAAGATCCTCGAAATTGTTGTCCATTCTGGTACAAGGAAACCTGGAAATTTCAAAATGAACTGGTATAAATCATATACAAAAGTTCATACGCATGTATGGTACGACGCATCAATTTACATGATTTTTTATTGCGTCACGGACAACCGAATGGTTTTGTCTGAAATATTCCGGAACCGGTTCCAGTAGGGTTTGGTGTGAACATTTGTGAAACATTATATAGTACCTGTCTTGGTAGTGTCATTCTCAAAACACACCAAGCCGTTCCCATAGGGGACGTTAGCTACAAGGAAGGACGTTTCAAGTAATACTGTTTCATATGGTATGCCCTCTTCAACATCTAATCCAATTTCTCTCGCCGTTCCCTTACGGTACCTATCCATCTAGTATTCTTGCTTTCTTCTCCATGCTTCCTCTTACTTCGAGCAAAATAGACCGATATGCCGATAAACAAATTTAAAATTATATAGTACCATCATCCAACAGCTCAAAATTCTTGATTTTTCATGCAGATCGAAATGGACACTACTCCATGTATAAACTGGAAATTTCTAAGTCCGGATAACCAGCAGCGGATTTTTTACGGTCAATTCTGGGCAGTTTCATATTATAATAATTAACATTCGACGAGTCAAAATTCAAACATATAAGAAAATACTACGTTTGAACAGGATATCAAGAATACCTTTAGAAATTTTAGCTGCGATTTTCTTGCCATTCTTCCAGGAGCTCCTCCTTGGATTCTTCCAGGAGTTCATCCTGGGATTCTTCCTAGAGTTCCTCCCGAGATTCTTCCAGGAGTTCCTCCTGATATTCTTCCAGGAGTTCCCCTGGAATTCTTCCAGAAATTCCTCCTGGGATTATTCCAGGAGCACCTCCTGGGGTACTCCAGGGTACCTCCTGAGATTCATTCCGAATTCTTCCTGGGATTCCTCCAGGAGTTCCTCCAAGGACTCTTCCTGGAGTTTCTCCTGAGATCTTTCATGCTTCTTCCAGGAGTATCTTCTTGGATTCTTGCAGGAGTTCCTCCTGGGATTCTTCTAGAGTTCCTCCTGGGGTTCTTCCAGGAGTTCCTCGTGGGACTCTTCAGGTGTTACCCCTGGGATTCTTCCAGGGTTTCCTGATATTCTTCCAGAAGTTCTTCCTGAGGTTCTTCCAGGTTCCTTCTGGATTCTTCCATCTGTTTCTCGTGAGATTCTTCCAGGAGTCCGCGTGGGATTTTTCCAGGTGTTCCTCCAGGAATTGTTCCAGAAGTTCCTCCTGAGATTCTTCCAGGAGTTTCTTCTAGGGTTTTTTCCAGGAGTTCCTCGTGGGATTTTTCCGGGAGTCCCTCTAGCCTTCTTCCATGAGTTTCTCCTGATATTCTTCCAGGAGTTCCTCCTTGGGGTTCTTCCAGGAGTTCCTTCTGGGATTTTTCTGGGAGTTCCCCTGGGATTCTTCAAGGAGTTTCTCCTGGGGTTCTTCTAGGAGTTCCTCCTGAGACTCTTCCAGGATTCTTCCATGAGTATCTTCTTGGATTCTTGCAAGAGTTCCTCCCGGGATTCTTTCTAAGAGTTCTCCTGAGATTCTTCCAGGCTTCTTCCAGGAGTATCTTCTTTGAGTTCTTGCAAGAGTTCCTCCGGGAATCTTCTAAGAGTTCCTCCGGGAATCTTCTAAGAGTTCCTCCTGGGGTTCTTCCGGGAGTTCCTCCTAAGGTCTTCCAGAAGTATCTTCTAGGATTCTTCCAGGAGTTTCTCCTGATATTCTTCCAGGAGTTCTTCCTGGGTTCTTCCAGGAGTTCCTTCTGGGATTCTCCAGGAGTTTCTCCTGATATTCTTCAGGAGTTTCTTCTGAGGTTCTTCTAGGAGTTCCTCCTGAGATCTATCAGGCTCTTCCAGGAGTATCTTCTTGGATTCTTACAGGAGTTCCTCCTGGGATTCCTCCAGGTGTTCCTTCATGGATTTTTCCAAGAGTTCTATTGAGATTCTTCCAGGAGTTCCTCCTGGGGTTTCTTCCAGGAGTTCCTTCTGGGATTCTTGCAGGAGTTTCTCCTGATATTCTTCCAGGAGTTTCTTCTGAGGTTCTTCTAGGAGTTCCTCCTGAGATTCTATCAGGCTTCTTCCAGGAGTATCTTCTTGGATTTTGCAGGAGTTCCTCCTGGGATTCCTCCAGGTGTTCCTTCATGGATTTTTCCAAGAGTTCCTATTGAGATTCTTCCAGGAGTTCCTCCTGGGGTTTTCCAGGAGTTCCTTTCTGGGATTTCTCCAGGAGTTTCTCCTGATATTCTTCCAGGAGTTTCTTCTGAGGTTCTTCTAGGAGTTCCTCCTGAGATTCTATCAGGCTTCTTCCAGGAGTATCTTCTTGGATTCTTGCAGGAGTTCCTCCTGGGATTCCTCCAGGTGTTCCTTCATGGATTTTCCAAGAGTTCCTATTGAGATTCTTCCAGGAGTTCCTCCTGGGGTTCTTCCAGGAGTTCCTTCTGGGATTCTTGCAGGAGTTTCTCCTGATATTCTTCCAGGAGTTTCTTCTGAAGCTCTTCTAGAATTTCCTCCTGAGATTCTACCAGGCTTCTTTCAGGAGTATCTTCTTGGATTCTTGCAGGAGTTTCTCCTGATATTCTTCCAGGAGTTCTTCCTGAGATTCTTCCAAGCTTCTTTCAGTAGTTTTTCAGGGATTTCTTCCATTGAGTTCCTTCTGGATTCTTCCAGGAGTTCCCCTAGGGTTTTCCAGGAGTTTGTCCTGGGTTTTTCCAGAAGGTCCTCTGGATTATTCTAGGAGTCCTCCTGGATTCTTTCAGAAGTGCCTCCTGGGATTCTTCCAGGATTTGCTCCTGGGTTA
>NW_018736245.1:0-39865 GCF_002204515.2 Aedes aegypti | reverse complement strand
TCTCTGCACGCGTTTTCTGATCTTTAAGCGGGCTGCTCGAAGGGTGCTGAGTTTGTCGGTCCAACCAGTATGCAGGGGCCGCTGATTCTTGGATCCAATTTTCTCGGCCTACACACGCTCTTCGCCAACGCTTCTGTCAGCTCTCCTGCATCCATGTTTGGAGCGTCGCTTACTTTTCGGACTGCTGCGACGAAAAGATCCTGGTCGAAATCCTTCGTCTTCCATACTACACATTACTGGCCAGCAGTAGTGGATTGCATGATCGTCACTGTGGGTGTATTCATCGCTAGATCACCAGTTCATATTGTCAGCCAGTTTATATAGTCATTCAGAGACGGGCTGAAACAGTCACATCGATGATGGATTCTCCATAGTCTTTGCGAAATATGCTAGCGAAACGTCGTTGCACAGCCTCACCTAGAGCTTCGCCAAAGCTTCCAGCAAACTGTACCCTCTCTGCGTTGCGTTGGTCAGTCTGCTACCCCACTCCATGACCCAAGTATTGAAGTCTTCTCCGCCGATTACCGGCGTTCGGCGATCAGTTTGTCGGCATATCCCACATCTGAGTGTACTGCTCCAGTGTCCACCTCGGGGGAGCGTAACAGCCAGACACGAGGATTCGTTGATTTTGACGATCACAAAACCCTTGTATGAACGTTCGACTAATTCTTGGATTGGGAATCGGCCCATTACTTGAATTGCCATCGTCTCTGCTCGGTCTGCTACCCAATTGCCGTTATTGGGAGGAATCCAACACGGTTCTGCAATGATTGCAACGTCACACATTTGTTTACGTTTCGACTGCCATAACAGTTAATTGTTGTGCGACGGCACAATGATTGAGGTTCACCTGCGTTATCTTCATCATCATCAGTGAAAAAATTATTCATTTTGAATACGATTTATGCGTGCTGTTCGGAATTTGAATCAAGGTGTTCGGAATATGAGACAGAATGAACAGTGTTCGACATTTGATTCAAAATGTTGTTCCATACTTTTACGCAAAAACTATACTTAAACAAATTATATCAACATTTTTATTGGTACACCCAAACAGCTAACAGTTAGACTTTGCGAAGAAATTAAAAATTACACAAATATCATCCAATTTATGCCAATCAGATGTAATTGAAGTCACTGTTGCCTTAAGTGTTCGGTATATGAGTCAAAACGGTACGGTAACGGTATTTTAGATTTTCCAGCCAAATTCTTACAAGTGCACACTATGATTCTAAGATCACGATTCGGTTTGAAATGTTAAGGCTAAGTAGCCCGTCATTCGTGTTAGCAGCAATGATGACTTCACTGCTCGCAACGTCAAAGTGATAAAAACCAGCCTTGATAGTTGACATTGGCTTGAAAAAGGATCGCTGTATTCGCAAACATGCATAAAGTATGCTGATACTTTTTCAGCTGTGTCAGTACAAACCCAACTGATTTTCTTTGATTCGAAATCGTGAGATGAATCAGCAACAATCATCAACGACGCGTACAAATTTCAATGACGGCCTACTTCGCCTTAATCGATTAGCATAAATGTTTTTAGTGTAAGGTAAAAAGGTGTAATACGCCCCCTTAAAAGAAAAAACTGCTCTATCGAAGTAGAAAGGCATCCCTTCTAAGTTGTTTATGTCAAGGTGTTGCTTATTTAGTTGGTCATGCTCTGCACGCAACTTCCTCTTTCCAGGTTGCTTAAAAAAAGTGAACAAGATGTTTTTTTTTTATAACGGTTCCAAATGTTTATGTTTCAAAACCACCCAGGTAATATGCCCCTCCTATAGAAAAAAGATATTACAGCATTGTAGAAATGTTTCCAAGGATAATTCCACCACCTGCTAAGCTTAAAAGGGTCCATTTACATTTGTCTTCCGGTAAAAGTTTTTTAAATAAGTACAATCATAAAAAATGGGTTGCATTCACCCGGAGGATTGCTTATCAGAATCAAAATTTTCAAACCAAAAACCTGATTTTCGATATTTTTATGATTTCTATTGATTGTTTATACTTCTTAAAAACATATTTGCACAACATCATTTTTCCGGATATTTATGATATGTTATCTTATTTACGCCTAAAAGAAGCCTCAATCCCGTTGGAAATGAAAGAGGGGCGTATTGTTCTGTTGAGGTGTATTACACCGAGTTATCCAAATGTATTCAGTGTAAGTAAAATTGTTCGAAATACCTACGAAGTAAGACTTAACTAGCTTTCGAAGTAAGTCTTTCTTTGTCTTTTGAATAAAGCCATACAGATTTTTTATTGGATGTGTTATTGCAGAGGGTATCTATGATTTTGTTTGTTTTAGGGGCTTCGCCCCAAACTTTTGCACGGTAGTGTAGTTCGTCGCAATGGTCATCGTCACCGTCTAGGAATCTGCGACTGAGGTGCGGGTGGAGTACCTGAGTAGGGCAGCCTGCAGTAAGCGTAGGTACATGTTTCATATATTACCCGTTCCTCACCCCGCGCGCTCTGGCTGCCAGCAGCCGCTGCGAGTGGCTGCAAAATGAATGCGAAACGAACGAAAAACAAAAAATTGTAGCGCGCCAGGTCTTCATCCAAGTGAATGCACGTGAATAGTGAAAATCACTTACGGATACATAACCTCCAATTTTTCAGTCTGAGTAGGTTAGGGCAAGCACTTTTCATCCCGTTTTGGAGTAGGGTATTTGGATCCGTGGCAACTGATTCAGCAGGAGGTGGGCTTCACAAATTAAACTATGCCTGGATGAAAGCTTAGCGCAATGAATGTAATAAAATGTCAAAATGTAATGGGACAACTTTAGAAAGCAACCTCACGATGCATGTTGCGAATAATCGATCCATGTACTGAAAATGCAGAAATAAGACATAACAAACATGACACTACGAATCGTGATGTTTTTCTTTGCAATGTAGTTAATGATGATAAATAGAAACTATTCATATTAGTAGCTCTTGAAAAAAACCTAATAATTCAAATAAGATTAAATTAAGAAAATCTGATTATGGGAAATATCGGATGAGTTAGAGATGGAGGTCATGCCTGTCACGAAATCTACAACTCTTTGGAATACAGTCTAAATATTTACGTGAGTGAAAATCAATCTTTGGAAGTCTCAAATCATCATTGTATACATACACCAGAAAGATCAAAGAAATTGATTAAGGGATTTGTTATTTGATTGAAAAATAATCATGACCGTCTTGGGTTATCCAACTACCAGGAATTCAGGTCTTTGAATATTTTAGGTTTTTGTTTTTAAATGTTCGTAAACTATCACTTTGAAACCCAGTCCAAGTTTCCATGCATGCATGCTCTAAAACGAAACCACCAAGGTCCAAAAATATGTCAATCTATTTTATCATGCAATGTGGGCCAATAAATCATTGATGCATCATAATATTTCAACCTCATATCCAGCTCTCCACCAGTCAAAGCTAGGATAATGTCACGCAAATTCATCCCGGCGACGTTTCAACATCCCATCGGGTTACATGTACACGGCAACATCTACATTCGCCTTGCCTAATACGATCCGGAGAAGTTACTTTCCGTATGATTCCTGCCAGCCGACAACAATGCACCGGGCTTGAAACAAATTGGATTACACATGGTAATAAACACACAAAAATGTACACTTCTCTATTTGCCTAATGCCCGATAGCCGTCGTCGAGTGCAGTTTCCTTGCCGGAATCGAAATCGCTCATCCAGCTGGAGAGAGTATTTGATTATCATGGCAAAAGGTCCAAGCGGTCCCTCCAGCGCCGGCAGGTCATCCTTCTGCACCCCCGAAGGCTCTAATGAATAATGGTGGAAAGATTCTACCTTTTCTAATGCTGTCGATAAGTTTCCCAGCCAACCAACCAACCAAGCGAACGACGTCGAACGGACTCTTATGACTTTCGGGAATCGAGCCTACATGGTCAGGTCACCACCGTTCGGTTAGCAACATTCGGAAACGCAATCTAACCGCATTAAAACATCCGGCTACTGGAGGAGATGCTTCTAAGCAAATTCTTTCCTGCCCGCTTTCCCGGATCTTGTGCAACTCTGGATGGCAGGGTCTTGGCAGGTAGCTCCAGGGACAGCCGCAACGCTCAGTAGCTCGTTCTGTCCGGTCAGTCAGCGGTATAGATTGTAGATGAGCTATCTGCTAGTGCTCGAATATTCACGCACTTTCAACGGACCGTCGTCGTCATTCGTCGTACTCATATTCGTGGAAGGTGCCCTGTCGATGCCGGTCGGTGGATAATGTTGCCACTTCTTTGCCGGAAAGAAGCTCATAGTTGTTGTACACGTATCCAGTTTAGGCCACACGGTGTATTTGCTCTGAGACAAACAACGACATATTTAAAGCACCAATAAAGAATTAAAAATGCTCTACACGCAGAGAAAACTATTTTGATATCAAATATATTCAGAATCATTTCAACAATATTTCTGCATTATTTGCCGGCCTATAATTCCCTGGCCACGATCACAGGTGCCAAAGTAGAAGGTGCACCATAATAATACCCGTCTGTGAAACATATCACCTTCCCAATACTTTGGCACACCTCTAACGGTTCATGATTTATCATGAAACGGCTGCATTCAGGCGGAGGATCTGTTAAGGTGAAGATGAATCGAAGCCAAAATTCAAATTTTCATGAGCACGGATCTGGAAAACCAAACATCCGTTTGAGCTGAAAACCTAATCGATTGCTCAGCACCAGCTAGTGACCAATCGATAAAGTTTTCAGCTTAAACGAATGTTTGGTTCTCCAGATCCGTGGTCTTGAAAATTTGAAATTTGGCTTCGATTAATCTTCACCTTAATATGTTTCGGCATATTATCAGGTCCTCTTCGAACGGAGGGACCGCCAGGGCTCATTAGTTACTTATAAACCAGTGCTGGATGTTGATGGTTCAGTTTGTTTACACGAGCTGTAGCATCCTTTGTACTAATCAGTAATGGTTGTTAAGTTTCGAAGCTAACGTGTGATCAATCGTTTTATAATGCTACATAAGAATGGGTGTTTGGTGGAACTGCGCGTAACACTTGTTGTTATTAAATTTAGTGATTGTGTTGGTGCTAATATGTAGTGTGTTTATAATAAAATCTATGGTGATGAAAATTCGAAAATGAAATTGGAAGTGATCTGATAGTTTTGTTAGAAATTTAATAATGATGATGATGTATAATGATGTGAACTCTTCTAATTTAATAAAGGCCATAATACATTTTGCAATCATTTCTCTGAATATAAACATTATTGCCTAGTTCTTCAAACATGCATGATAAAAGTGTTAATAATGACAGCGAGTGCAGAAAAATCGGATCGAAGTGATTTTGTTTTACTGTAACTTTGTTGATAGTGCTAAATTGTAGTTTAAATAGTAATGACCCTACAGCAACAAAAATAATGAAACTTTTAAATTGAATATCTTTTAATTACTTAGTAATGCTAACAGATGGTAAATGCTAATAACAATGAATTTATATGAAAATGGTGTGATGTGAAAAGTGATATAATGGAAAGTATATCTGAAGTGTATTACGAAAGTTGGTGAGTGATAATCGGTGATAAACGTGATAGTGTCGAGAATAAAAGTGACGATAGTGAGTGTTGAAATGAAATGGGGAATGAGGACCTTTTAATAAAACTATTTCGTTCTTCACTTTAACCACTCTAGTAGCATTTCAGGCCTTATCATAGTTTGATAGTAGTCTAAAGTACTAGACTGCAAAACTACGGTAAGGGCTGATTGCTGCTAGGGTACACAGTGACCATTTGAGCAACATTGCTTAGGAACGTCTGTGTGATGAACGCAATAGAGGCTTATAGAAGCAAATGCTGGGAAGGAGCTTAGGGCAGATTAAGAGTGCCAGTACTACCCCTATCGCTACCGACAAAAAAAAAATATATATATATATTCAGAATCATTTCAACAATATTTCTGCATTATTTGCCGGCCTATAATTGGTTTTAATAACTGTACTAGCAATTTTGGTTCAACAATATTTCTTGTTGAATTTGACAGCTGGATTCAAAGTGTCTGTTCTGGTATCCAGCGGCTGAGTAAGAAATGCTGAATCGCGCACAGCTAAATCCAAGGTGGTAGCCCCATCAGCGCGATCGTCCTAGTGTTAGTTGGGACGTTAAACAGAGCTGGCACGATGGCGCTCCGGCGAGACAGGAGTGTTGGCGTAGGCCCAATAAGCCACCCGTAAAAAACCTTATTGCGAATAACATAGGAGATAATACGACCCGGAACAATCGGCAAAGACCCACGCGACGAAATAAGGATTACGATTGGAAACTTGGGACATGGAACTGCAAGTCACTTGGTTTCGCAGGTTGCGACAGGATCGTAGCGCTGCAGGAACTTTGTTGGACTGGACAGAAGGTGTGGAAAAGCGGGCATCGAGCGGCTACCTTCTACCAAAGCTGTGGCACCACAAATGAGCTAGGAACTGGCTTCATAGTGTTGGGCAAGATGCGACAACGCGTTATCGGGTGGCAGCCGATCAACGCAAGGATGTGCAAGATGAGGATAAAAGGCCGTTTCTTCAACTACAGCATCATCAACGTACACTGCCCACACGAAGGGAGACCCGACGACGGGAAGGAGACGTTTTACGCGCAGCTGGAGCAGATTTATGACGGATGCTCTCCGCGTGACGTGAAACTCGTTGTTGGCGACATGAACGCACAGGTAGGACGAGAGGAGATGTACAGACCGGTGATCGGGCGGAACAGTCTGCATGCCGTATCTAACGACAACGGCCAACGATGCGTCAACTTTGCAGCCTCTCGTGGTATGGTAGTCCGAAGCACCTTCTTCCCCCGCAAAGATATCCATAAGACCACCTGGAGATCATCCGATAACCTAACCGAGAACCAAATTGACCACGTTCTAATTGACGGAAAATTCTTCTCTGACATTACCAATGTTCGCACATACCGCAGTGCGAATATAGATTCGGATCACTATCTAGTTGCTGTATGTATGCGCTCAAAACTTTCGACGGTTAACAACTCGCGTCGAAGCCAAACGTCGCGGCTTAACATCGAGCGGCTTCGGGACTCAGAAGTAGCCCAAGAATACGCGCAGCAGTTGGAAGTGGCCCTACCAACGGAAGAGCAGCTTGGCGCCGCCACTCTTGAAGATGGCTGGAGGCACATAAGATCCGCCATAGGTAGTACCGCAACAGCAGCACTAGGTCCAGCGGCCCCGAATCAGAGAAACGACTGGTACGACGGCGAATGCGAGCAGTTGAAGAATGAGAAGAATGCAGCATGGGCGAGAATGCTACAACACCGCACGAGAGCGAACGAGGCACGGTATAAACAGGCGCGGAACAGACAAAACTCGATCTTCCGAAGAAAAAAGCGCCATCTAGAAGAACGAGATCGCGAAGCGATGGAAGAGCTGTTCCGCGCTAAAGACACACGGAAGTTCTACGAGAAGCTTAACCGTTCGCGCAAAGGCTTTGTGCCACAAGCCGACATGTGCAGAGACTGTGACGGAAATCTTCTCACGAACGAACGTGAGGTGGTCGAAAGGTGGCGGCAGCACTACGACGAGCACTTTAATGGTGATGTGGCCAGTACCGGAGGTGGCACGGAAATAACTTTGGGAGCACGCGCGGACGACGAAAGACTTCCGCCTCCAGATCTCCAAGAGGTAGAAACGGAGATTAGACGGTTGAAAAACAACAAAGCCGCTGGAGTGGACCAACTTCCGAGCGAGTTGCTAAAATACGGTGGTGATGCACTGGCAAGAGCGCTGCACTGGGTTATCTCCAAGATTTGGGAGGAGGAAGTATTGCCGGAGGAGTGGATGGAAGGTGTCGTGTGTCCCATCTACAAAAAGGGCGACAAGTTGGATTGCGCCAATTATCGTGCGATCACAATTTTGAGCGCCGCCTACAAGGTACTCTCCCAAATTCTATGCCGCCGTCTATCACCAATTGCTAGAGAATTCGTTGGACAATATCAGGCAGGATTTATGGGCGAACGAGCAACAACGGACCAGATATTCGCCATCCGCCAGGTGTTGCAGAAATGCCGCGAATACAATGTACCCACACATCATTTATTCATCGATTTTAAATCAGCCTATGATACAATCTATCGAGAACAGCTATGGCAGATTATGCACGAATACGGTTTCCCGGACAAACTTATAAGATTGATCAAGGCGACGATGGAGCGAGTGATGTGCGTAGTCCGAGTATCAGGGACACTCTCGAGTCCCTTCGAATCTCGCAGAGGGTTACGGCAAGGTGATGGCCTTTCGTGTTTACTGTTCAACATTGATTTAGAGGGTGTGATAAGAAGAGCGGGGATAGGCACGAGTGGCACGATTTTCAGAAAGTCCGTTCAGTTACTTGGTTTCGCCGACGACATTGATATTGTTGCACGCAACTTTGAGACGATGGCGGACACGTACATCCGACTAAGGGCTGAAGCTAGGCGAATCGGACTGAACATCAATGTGTCAAAGACGAAGTACATGATAGCGAGTGGCTCAAGAGAAGACACGGCACGCCCCCCACCTCGAGTTCATATTGACGGTGATGAAATCGAGGTTGTCGAAGATTTCGTGTACTTGGGCTCACTGGTGACCGCCGACAACGACACCAGCAGAGAAATCCAGAGACGCATCGTTGCTGGAAATCGTGCCTACTTTGGACTCCACAGAACGCTCCGATCGAGCAAAGTTCGCCATCGCACGAAATTGACCATCTACAAGACGCTGATTAGACCGGTACACCTCTATGGGCACGAAACATGGACCATACATGCAGAGGATCAACGCGCCCTTGGTGTTTTCGAACGGAAGGTGTTGCGGACCATCTACGGCGGAGTGCAGATGGAAGACGGAACGTGGAGAAGGCGGATGAACCATGAATTGCACCAGCTGCTGGGAGAACCAACCATTGTCCACCTCGCAAAAATTGGGAGGCTGCGGTGGGCCGGGCATGTCACCAGAATGTCGGATACCAACCCGGTGAAAATGGTTCTCGAAAACAATCCGACCGGCACAAGACGACGTGGTGCGCAGCGAGCAAGATGGGTCGATCAAGTTGAGGACGATCTGCGGACCCTTCGCAGAATGCGTGGCTGGCGACGGGCAGCCGTGGACCGAGTCGAATGGAGACGTCTCCTACGTACAGCAGAGGCCACCCAGGCCTTAGCCTGACTGGTAAGGTAAGTAAGAAGAGAGATGCTGAATTAAAAAACTTTATGCAACAGAAGATTCCTAACGTGTGTAAAGTAAAATGGACATACAACTCAAGAATGGTCAACATTGTTTGAGACATACCACTCGGAAATTACTAATTGCTTGGGCGAAATGTTTTTGGGAGATTTTCAATGGGACGGAGAAACTCGTTCATTGGCCAGAGGCTTGCACAGCTTTATGCTCGAATTTGATACGATTTTTTACCTGAAAGTATTTGCCTCTGTTTTTTCCTTCACTGATATTCTGTATCAAACACTACAAAAGAAAGAACTTGACTACATTGAATGTGGCAAAAGCGTGAAAAATGCTCGAATGAACATACAAAATTTGAAAACTGAAAAGAAGTTCAAGCATATTTGGGAAGAGTGCGTGCAAATGACAGGAGGCAATAACGACGAAGCTCAATTCAAGCGGTATCATAAATCATACATCCTCTTGATCGACCGCATTATCGCTGAATTAGACGAACGGTTTGCCGATTTGAACAAGCAAAGCTTCCTCAGTCTACTGGATGCCACGAAGTTCAAAAAATTTTCCGAAAAATTTCCAAAACAGCTGGTGGATGATGTCTGCTCTCGTTATCCCAATTTCGATAAGATCAAACTGACAAACGAACTGAAAGTCTTTTACACGAAAGAAGAGTTTTTTGGGAAAAATGTTGCGGAGATTTCGGCAGTGCTGATTGACAATCATCTTGAAGACATATTTTCCGAGACGCATCGGCTAGTTCGGCTTATTTTGACGCTTCCATCAACAACAGCATCAGTCGAAAGAAGCTTCTCTATTTTAAGGAGGATAAGGACCTACCTTCGTTCGACAATGGCAGAGGAAAGACTTAAATGGCTAATGCTGATGTCAGTTGAAAATTCTTTACTGAGCCAACTGCAGCGTCGAAATAATTTTATTGATGAAATAATCGATCGGTTTGCACGTCGAGTGCAACGTAGAATCCAGCTGCTGTATAAATAACATCATATTAAAATTACGGGAAAGTTGTTGCGATATATTCAAGAACAAATAAAAGTATTGTATTTAAAATGAGTTTTTAATTTTAATCAAACGAAAAGAAGTTTCCAGTGCACAGTCGGCTTTGAAGGTCACGGGACGCCTCTGGTTTAGAGCAAGAATCAAAATGAAAGGTCTGATTTTTAGCTTTGTACACTGAATCAGAATAAAAAAATGGAAGTATTTGAAACAAACAAATCTTCAATTTAAAGTGATGATTTTTGTTGTTGTTTTAAAAATAAATCTGATTTAAAATGCTCTCAGTACATTCAAACATATTTCTGTATTATTTTGATAATCATCATTGCTGTTTCAACGCAATTTGTTTGATTACAACAAATTGAAAGCGCTTGTCAAAAACAACTATTGTTTTGAATAGTTGTCAATTCTCTGCGTGTATAGAAAATTAGAACCATAATGAAAGCTCACACGAAAATCAGAATGAATAGACAGGGATGCCTTCCATGGGACCTTTGTTGTTGTTGCTGCCGTTTCTTGCGACTTCCACACTAAATGATCAGCTCATTGAAGCATGACGTACTTTATTCGCTAAATAATCTTAGAGCATAGAGTCACAGGAACGCTTTATAAAAAAACATCCGTAGGGAGTCACAGGAACACTTATACGAGGCAAATCGACATTGATTATTTGGGCATACTTGTAAACATAGATTTCTCTTCTTCGTTGTTCTCTTCTATTTAGAAAACTTATTTACTTTTCGAACCACTGTTTCGGCACCGACGTCCATCTTCCGAATACAATTCCGGAACCTTGTGGTCAACTTCGTATCCTTGGCACGCCAATTATTGTAGTACACTGTTGGAGCCGAAAAATGTTCACTAGGGCAAGTTGGTCGGTTTTTTTCGGCACGTACGGGATTTCGTAGAACCGTACAACACGACACCATCTTCGATTGAACTGACAGCGCCCGAACGAAAAGAAACATGCCACTCATTTATAGGCATTCCTGAAAGCAATTCTCGAAAACTTATTTAAACAGTCTCAAGTCAGAAAAGTGAACAAACTTTAATTCTACGCGTTCCGCTCTAAACCAACTTGATTTTCACTTTTAAAACGTTGAATTCCGGTTTTACAAAACGGCCTAAGTAATATTTTCAACTTTCGCAACCTAACCGCTACTTTCACTGCTCCGTTGTATGGAGAGACAAAGTGACTTAACCACGAATCAAAACAAAACACTACTTGAGTCGATTATACACTGGTACAAAAACGTCGCAAGTAAATAAATAAAACGGCTCATCATTTTGTCATAAACTTTATATGGGAAATAAAAGAAATGCGAGCTAATTGTATGCAAAATTTAAGTGATGTACACGGCGAAAAAATGTTAAAAAGTTGATTAATTTTATTACAGTTTTAGAAGATAGGTTGTGATTCTTCTTAATTAGTTTTCTCAAAGCCTTATGAAAGTGACTTACGTCGATTTGAAAAAGTAATCAAAAATTTTCTTGGAGAGACAAAAATTTAAGCTTTTTACATAAATTACAGAAACGTACACTCAAAAAAATCCAAACGTCATTGCTACGTGAAAAATCACGTAGATCATTCCGAATTCATTTTACCTCCACTTCACCTGACTAAAATAAAGATCACTAAACCATTCATAACCACCAAATAGTGACTCGGTAATGTTTACTGAGGTTACCTATCGCACTTACGTGGAATTCACGTAGGTTCCTAAGTTCATTTTGACATCTGCATAGTGTACATACATTCGGTGTTAAGCCCAAATCCTAAGATGGCGCCTGCTTGATTTTTGAAGAACTTCAGAAGCTGCTGCTGCTTTAAACACTGTAGAGGATTGATTTCATGGTAAATATGTTTTGAATACCGAAGAATCCCTGCATTACTTCATATTTTATACCTGATTTATAACATCTATCAATTATAGCACGCGAAGGCTACAACAAGACAGACCAAACTCACAAAATTGGGGAAACAGGATTCAAAATGCTCAGATTGACAATAAAAATATCACAATCTTTAAGTTTGTTTACATTTTCCAATTGGGAGTTACATTTCTTCCAAAGCCTTTTAGAAATAAGATTGGTCTTTATTACATTTAAATTTAATGCAAAACCATCTAGGTCCTATTGAAACGCTTCGTAAAGGCTACCGGAAAATCCACGTAGCTCTTACGTTTAGCGACGGTGGAATGGACGAACTTTCAAAGTTCATGCGTTCATCATACCTATGATTTACGTAAGAGCTACGTGAAAAGTGCGATGGAAAAAAATCACGTATGTTTTTACGTAATAATGACGTTTGGATTATTTTGAGTGTATTGAAACCATTTTCATTTTTTATTGAACACCTGATACATCTCTATCTAGCACTGCCTCAGCACCAACACAGCTAAATTTGTTTGTTACTGTACATGCTACAGTCACCCCACAGTTATGGATAGCACACAGATATGGATCAAATTTGGATTAAAACGGAAATATCTCATCAAATGCAGTTGCAATTACGCAGAACCCATTTTACATACGTGCACCATAAATCTGTACAGCATCGCAATCAATTGTAATATACTTAAGCATATTGTTTCAGTCCGTAGGAAATAAAATGTCAACCGAATTCCCAGAAGCGTTGATTCATAACTGTGGGGCATTGAGCTCTCGCCGAGCGGTGTCACGAACACATGCGCAAATTTGCTGGTTGAAAAACTGCCATTTGATTTTGCTGGGAACAGCTGATCTTTGTTTATATTTTCCACCAGCAATTTTTAAGTAGTGTTGGTGACATGTAACGTGTATGTACACGAGCGCAGAAACCACTATTGAAACCCATACCACCGTTATGAATCAAAGATAAGACGATTCCGAAACAAACGCCAAAACGTATGCTTTCACTAGCACACCATTCGTTTGACTCGCAGATAAATTGCTGTTATAGTGTTTTGATCCATAATATGAGTCAATTTGATCCATAATAATGATCCTCCTCTCTCACTGATCCACATCTGTGGGGTGGACATCGTTTGCAATATCTATCGAAATCGACACTTTTTCGTAAATAACCGGGTATTTTGAGTTGTATTCTCAAAAACAACTATATTCTGCAGTGCCAGGGAAGTAATTTTATTTTGTACAGCGTCACCATCTTTTTTAATCATATTTTGTTCTGAAAAATGACCCTTAGTTGATCCATAACTGTAGGGTGACTGTACAATACGTTTGGGTAGAGTCAATTACATTACAAGCGTATCCTCGTTGTCTCTCTTCAAGAAAGCAAAAGCCTGATCTAATGCGCTGCGATCGATTTCAATAAATGTATCATCTGCAAGACCAACAGAATCCTATTTTTAGCAGAAAATTTGGAATCGCATCTTAATTTTAATCCATGTAATTTGACAAACGAAATTGAAACCTCGTACGCAATTCTTACACTTCTCGAAAACTTATTCAAACAGACTCAAGTGAGAAAAGTAAACAAACTTGTTTTATCAATCCTACGTGTTTTGCAAACAAAATTCTACACGTTCCGCTCTAAACCAACACGATTTTTCACTTTTACAACGTTTAATTTCAGGATTTACAAAACGGCGTAAATCAGATTTGCAAATTTTCCACACGTTTGATCCGTGTGTTTAAAATTATTGATCGATTCATGAACGTCTATATCGATTTGTTGTGATTTTTTTTACAAACTTCGTGTGTGTTACACATTCAATTCTTTAGTTTTACTTCATGGACAGATTCATCAACCGGCAACATGAACTCCATAGTTTTCCACATAAGTTTCTTAAGCTTTCCATTTCAAAGTCAGGATTCAGTGTATTTAACTTATGGTTATTTTGTGTCATGATCATCATGTTCAAGTTGGTCGATTTGAAATCGATGAGCTTGCTGTCGATTTCCGTGTTCCAAATTTCTAAATTGTTAGTGATCAACCCATAGCATAGCGAACTAAATTGCGGTCGGACCTCGTGTCGAACGACAGTCATCATCATGTTCCAAAGAGAAGAAGCAAATTCTGAAGCTGTTAGAGGAAAATTTGCGGATTCATTTTTCTTTCTATTAGTGATCCGAGTGAAGATGAGGTGTTAATTCTAAATTCTATAAATAAAATGCATTACTTCCAGCATTGGATATAATGTATGGTCACAGATAACAGATGTCTATGCAAGAACAAAATAATTCTGAAAACCTGTGTAAATATTCAAATTGAAACTCCTTGTAATCACTAGCGCCGCCACACAGCGAATTGCGTCAATCAGTGGTGAATATGAGTATCTTGAAATATTCCATATTCACCACTGACATCGTCATGGGAACTTAGCGATGACAGCGCCACCACGTTGTTGCCACTTGTGTTGCCATTCAAAACGACCATTAATTGTCTTACACATTTTTACAACCGGACTTCAACGTCTGTGGTATGGTGTTAGAGAAAAAACGGATTCCACTAAGGGATCGTTCATATATTACATAACGCAATAGGGGGAGGGAGGGAGTCTTCCATAATGTTACGACCCAATACAAAAATTTGAAATTTCCCATACAAAAGCAATTACATGGGAGAGGGAGGGGGTCTAAAATTCACAAATTTTGCGTTACGTAATATTTGAATCATCCCTAACAGATTTTCCTAGCTTTCAGCTTCGTATAAAATGAAATATGCTAATCTCGGTCTTTTTCAAGAGCACAAATCAGAGTTCTGCGTGCATAATTTATTTGATTGATTACCATTAGCGAGTGACAAATCGAAAAAAATTACGGCGTGCACGGTTGTTTGGTTCTTTAGATGTGTGCTCTTGAAAATTTGTGGTTTTACCGGTGCCACTGATATACTTTATGGACCGATTTCGGTCGATTGTTGAACATGAAATAAATTGTATTGAAAAACAGCTTCATTTATTATGGAATAGGTTTTGATTTTCTATGGAGCTTTTTAATTTTTATACATAATCGCAAAAACATTTTGCCGAGACAAACTGACAACGACTGGATACGTAAGTAAGCAGCAGCTTCGAACAGATACATTCGAAGGGTGGTGGTGGTACCGGGATGCATATGCGTTTCCCTTATGAAAATGCTACTCTTCCAAGCTTTTGTGAGGCGGCAGCAAATGTGAGGAAGTCCTGGTAAAAGGGCGATGCATTTATTTGGGATGACGATGGCCTCCAAGGAAACATCGATAATATCTCGTTCGTCTAGCTAGAAGGTGCGGATGTCTCTTCGCAATTGATGGGAATACTATGAGGGCCAATTTTGCATGTGATTTGAGAACAAGTTATCATCGGAAACAAGCGACATTGAGGTGCAGATCATTGAAGACAAAAAAACAGACTTTCAAACGCGCAAATGTCACGAACTAGCTTTCATAAGAAAATTGATTATTATTGATTATGATGAGATAATTATCCACCAACAGGGGCGTTTATGAATCACGTGATCATTTTTATGGATTTATTTTTATGGCCAGAACCTCCCTCCTCCCCAAGAGGTTTATGAACGGTCCCATGTTGAAAACGTTTATATGAATCACACATCTCTCGCGTCACATTCCAACTGGGAAAGGGGCTGTGTTCTGCTTTGTGTTCTTCTGAGCACTTCCACAGTGGTAAACAATAATTGTTATTACTTGAAAATGACTGGTTACTTTGTTGAATGTCAAGAAAAACAATTGCTGCAAAAATTAAGAGCTGTTAAGTCTCATAGGTCTGTTAACTAACATTCCTTTCCTTCCCTGACAACTGTTTTCGATATAGACGTGGCCAACGCCGTTATATACTTTTAAATTTACAACTATGAAAGCATATTCTGCAAGTTGTGCTTCAATAGAAACACCAATACTTTCGTTTCAAATGACGGAAAACGTTGATATTTTATACGTGGCGTCAAAAAATTTGAAATATAGCAAATTCGTGGATGTGCTCCAAGAGATTTGGATACATTTTACGAGTAAAGATTTTCCAAGAAAATCGATAATTAGATTGAAAGCTTTCATCTTTTGCTAAAGTGTTAATAGAAGGGCATACTATTTCACTCTGCTTCAGCAAAAACATTCGCCCAAAAATGTGGAATTCTGCGACCCTAATAAAGGAAAACATTCGGCTTCCACGTAACGCCGACCTACTCATCTGTCTTTGACAATCAAAGAATTCCGCATGCATCCGAAATAGGAATTACTTGTTCTGTGTAAACACACATTTCCATCCCTCTGGAAGACATGGGCATGGGCAGGCTGCAGTCTGTTCGGAAAACCTTTTAATTTAGAGACCACGTTTCAATTTTCTCGTCCGAAAATCAAAGCCCTTTCCGGTTCCCGTGCAGTGACTACCGATAGAAACTGACTGTGCGCCGTACCACGCGATATTCTACACGCGCGAGACTTCGATGCAGGGGTTTGCACTCTTTCCTCTTTTGTCTCCTTGGGCGCATCTACTGAGTACCGGAGAGTTTGCGGTTTGCAGTTTGAGACTCACTATGGCTGCATTCGCAAGCAAACCGAACCCATCATCTGTAGCTATGTGCAACGCCACCATCATATGTTCGATTCGTGTAGGCTCGAAGAACGGCATCATCTACAGAAGCAGCAGCAACACAAGCCATCGACAGCCCGTTGCTGACCACTAGCAACGGGGAGCACTGTCTGCATACATTCAACCCAATCATTCATCCATCCATCCATGCATCTGGCCAATCTAGCTGGATGTCAGAAAGAAAGTGCAGCACGGGTGCATTCGTTGGAGGGAGTTTGTGCTTCTTTCCTTTCGTTTTTAGGGTTGCCAGGACTTGGTATCTACGTGTTTATGCAAAGTCACAGTTTTGAATTTTTACGATGAAAATATCCAATGAACAAAATTCATGAATACATGAATACTATTCCACAAATACTTTTTGCTTCTACTTGCCATTACGTCCTCACTGGGATAGAGCCTGCTTCTCTAGTGTTCTTATGAGCACTTCCACAGTAACTAACTTTTTTGCAAAAGTTGCCATTTTTGCCTTCGTATATCGTGTGGCAGGTACGATGATACTCTATGTCCAGGGAAGTCAAGAAAATTTCCATTACGAAAAGATCCTGGACAGACCGGGAATCAAACCCAGGTACCTTCAGCATGGTTTTGCTTTTTAGCCGCGGATTCTAACCACACGGCTAAGGAAGGAACGATGCATGGGTTGATTACCAGAATAAACCTATTTTAATTTGTTACTTTCTATATAACTAGCCAGAAACATTTTGATAACCCTACGCAACGCACTCGTTTTCCTATAGCCACTAGAGCCTTGGAGATGTGCAGCTCTCACCGCAGTATTGACTGCGTAGCCACTCAGGATCGAAACGGATCCGAAAATGCGCGATGCATCCGGGATTCGACGGCTTCGGCAGCTCTTGAGCGAGTTGCAGTGACTGGGACGGAGACGGAGTAAGGAAAGGCGGCTGCTCTTCATCATCATCAGCATGAGTCGTCAGCCCAACGCAGAACACAGTTCGCCAAAGGCGGTAGCGTTGAAAATAAATATTCTCCTTCCCGTTCGGCCATCGTACAGTGCAGTGGACGACTGTGCGTTTCGTTTGCATCCGCCCATATCCTGAAGAGGTTCGCTGCATCTCTTTTCGTTTACGCCGGACTCGAACCAATGCAGTATCGAAAAAAAAACATTTTTTAATTGAAAGAAAATAGAATTCTTCATTAATTTTTCTCAATGTGATTGAATAGTTTTGAAAAACTTGCTTAGTGGTGGTCAAGTGTGGTGTATGAACCTATCACTGAGCAAGGCACAGAGTAGAACACGGAATATCTGCTCTTGATATATTTACCATGATGCGCTAACCATCGGAATGCTAGATGCGCTTTGCTTCATGATTTCTTTCATTTTTGGACGGTGTCGGTGAGAACGTAATGTTAATCTGAATTAGGTTTATCTAATGGGAATAGACGTTTCAAAAACATAGGATATGAATGACATGAGCATTTTAGGGCAGATGGAGAGTCCTTATCATAGGATTTTAGTAAACATATTTTCACAACGTATTTCAGCTCCTCATTTAACTATGATTTTTACTTTTTAAATCGAGCTTCCCATATAAGTAGTGAATTTAACAAAATATTTTTCTTTTTCATTCTAGACATCTATGAATACCTCCCAAGAGCAGAATACCACAAATGGTAATTAATCTCAAATTTGTTTAACTGAAAGCTCGCAATCACATCATTCTTTATTCCTCTCTCCCCCTTCACAGAATCCCGATCGAAAGCCCAGAAAGCACCCGCATGGAGTTCAAACCAACTGCAGGAAGCCATCGCCGCCGTCGTAACGCAGCGATTGCGTTTCACCCAGGCCAGCGCCCAGTACAACATCCCCAAGGGCACACTGTACGACAACATTCTCGGCAAAGCGCACCGAATGGCGGTCCTCCAGGAGCTTGCACTCTCTCCCGAAGAAGAAGCTGCGGTGCTGAATTTCTGTTGCGATACGGCCACCTCGCCGTACAACAAGCGCACGAAGAGATCGCTCAGAAGCATTCTCGAGTTCATCAGTCACTTCCAGAGCTTTCGGGACAAGGGCGACCAGTTCAAGTTCGGAGGCAAACCAGGCTTCCGGTGGTGGTGGGCTTTCTGTCGGAAGCACTCGATCGTTTCGCTGTACTACGAGGGACTGAAGCTTAGCGACGATCAGGATTCGTCGATCTCCAGCAAGAGGAGCCGGAAGAGCGTGGAGTTAGATGCAATGCAAGCGGTTTGAATGTTACAGTTTAATTTGAAGATGTGTGTGCCTTTCAGCAATTAATTTGTGATTTTAACATTCTCGTTGATTTTGTACAATTGTAACATGAAACTCAGATATAAGTAAGGTTATGTAATTAGACGACAAAACTGGTAGATTTGCGTCTTTTTATTCTATCCGAATGCCATTAAAGAGCACACAAACACAAAAATAACTATGATAAGTGGCAAAATAAAGATTTTTAACAGCACGAATCGTACATTTATAAAACAGAATTCTTTTTGAAAAAGCTTTTCGGAAAAAAAATATCATCCAAGGCAGTGCTAGATTTGGGCCTCGGGGGCCCGGGTCAGCTCTCGTGAAGGGGGCGCTTGGTACAAAATGAGCCAAAAATGTCAAGCATAGGAAAGTATAGTTGTATGAAAATCTCTTAAAGCTCCAAAAAATTGTAACATTACTCAAATTTGCCAACAAACATCACTACTGGGGATTTTTTTTTATTACCGTGCGGGTTTGGGTCGAAGGGTCTCAGATTTTCATGAAACTTTTTCCACAGGCAGGGCTCATGGATACCGTCATACGGGGTGACTTGCAACGGCGGGATGACTTGCAACACATTGTAGTTTACAACCAAATTTCACTATAAAACACAAAATTCAAATGAAAATTTGTTATTAATCGGTACTACAATACGTCATACTTATAATTCATGTAGTGGCCACAATGGAAGTACACACTTAAATTATTTCACCGACCTCAGTAAAACTTTTCGCCGAGAACCCAACAGCTGAGAATTCGGTAATTTTCAACGCCGAATTTCGGTACTTATTTTACCGAGATTTCGGCAATCCGAATTTTTTGCCGAGATCTCGGCGAACGTTACCGAGATTCGGTAAACGTTTAACGAGATTTCGGTAAATTTTTTACCGAGAATCGTCAAATTATTACCGAGATATCAGCTGTTGGGTTCTCGGCGAAACCGTTTAAGTGTGTAGCTATTAGAAATATTTTTACAAATTCAACATAATTCTTTTGAATGCCTTGAAAACTGATACTTGATAGAGTTTCGAAATCGTGACCTGAAAACATGATATAGATATAATCTACAAAACTAATACTCTACATGTTGTTTCTACAACTAATGAGTGATAATACGACGAATTTTATTTTACGAAATTTTAGCAACAACTTTCTAATAAAAATACTTTTTATAAAGATGTACCTATGCGGGGTGACTTGCAACACTTAATTTCCATGGAATTTAGAGTTTTATAAAAGTGGAAAACTTTGTTATTAGATCTACTTCATAATAAAAGGAGTCATGATTCATCAATCAAATTCAAACACTCATTAAATATATTGTTACGTTGACATATTTAACCTTGATGATTTAACGCCTCATTTTCCCATACACAAATGTCTCAATTATTTTCTTACAAATATGTAATCAAAATGCTCTTGTACTGGTTCGAATGCTTTAAGTACATGAATAATAATACTTAAGAAGTGCGACTAATAAAAAATATCAACATTTTGATGGCAAAAACTAAATTAGCATAGAGTGTTGCAAGTCACCCCGCATAAGGAAATTTTAAAAATTTCACCTTCGTCATTATTTTGGTATGATAAAATAATTCGATTCAATCTTCTGTCACATCATTCTGTAGGCGGGTCGGCCATTAAAAGTTCATAAAGGAATTTAAATTTTTAGCAGACCGTTAGGCCATGGTTTTAGTTGAATGAAGTTGAAAAGTGTTGCAAGTCACCCCGTTTGACGGTATATGAATAAAAAAAATTGAGAAAAATTCAGGGTCGCCTATTTTTCCGGAAAACTTGAATTTTTTTGTTTTCCCTTAACACTACTTACTTTGAAAAATCATAACTCAAGAACAAAGCATCGTAGAAACAAAGTTTTTCTATGAAAATTTAAGCAAATTTTCTCAAAAATCCAAAAAAAATATGAATTGGAAAAAGTTTACCACAAAATTTTCCACCATTGGGAAAATTCGTAAAGAAAAGCCGGAAAAACTATGCCCGAACTCGTGGAAAATTTTCAAAAAAAATATTTTCGAGAAGGTAATTTTATAAGCTTTAATCACTGAAATTATTGGAATGCACTTTTTTTTCGTTTTTGAGTTATGGCCAATTTTGTGAAAAATGTCCAGATGTGCCATATAAGACTTTTCTTTGAAAAATCATAACTCAAGAACAAAACATTGTAGAAACAAAGTTTTATATGAAAATTTAAGCAAATTTTCTCAGAAATCCAAAAAAAATATGAACTGGAAAAAGTTTTCCACAAAATTTTTCACCGTTGCGGAAATTCATAAAGAAAAGCTGGAAAATCTATGCCCGAACTCGCGGAAATTTTTTAATAAAATATTTTTATGAAAGAAACTTTATAAACTTCAATTCTGGTAACTTTTAGGATGTACTTTTTTTCAGTTCTTGATCTATGGTCAATTTTGTAAAAAATGCAAAGATTTGCCATACATGCCTTTTCGTTTAAAAATCATGACTCAAGACTCATCATGACTTGTCGAACCGGATTCAAATTATCTCAAAAATATGAAATATTTGAAATGGAATCAGTTTCCCAGGACATTTTTCACTGTTTATGAAAACGAATAATGAAAACCCGATTAGCTATTCCAGCTTTCAAACAAAGTATATTTGAAAAGAGCGATCAATAAGATCCAATCTTACAATATTTTTCAATACGCTCAATTTTCGTTCCTAAAACATGATCAAATATTGCTAGGATGAGCTGTTTGAACCATATATTTACAAATTTATAAGTTCATAAACAAAATTTCTTAAGAACGAAACTACATAGAAACAAAGTTTTCTTCAATCAGAATGTAGGCAATTTTTTCCTGTTAGGTAACTACAAAATTGACAGTTAAATAAATGGGTAGACAATATGACAAATAGGTATTTACCAATTCAAGTTTAAAGCGTTGAAATGGCTTGAGAATCATAAGTTTACCAAAAACTAACAAAGAGCAGTGAGAAAGTGCAAGTGTTGTCTATCAGCTGTATATTCCTCGTTATTATTTATTGTAAAGTGAAAAAAATTTTCCCGAAGCTGTTGAAATGGACAAAGTTCAATATTACGAATACAATTCTTTATGCTGGGGGGTCCGTAGCCTTGAGGTTACGCTTCCGCTTCATAAGCGGAAGGTCATGGATTCAATTCCCAGCCCCTCCAAAAAATAACCCGTCCAGCCACCAGAAGACGCCGCACGGAGGACTGTGCTTAGAAGGGGAGCACATCCATTCTCCGTCAGTTTCAGATGGTGACTGAGACAAACTTGACCCACTTCGCAGGCAGCTAGCCTCAAACGACTCAGGAACACGGCAAAACGAACCACCGCGAGAGCAATGGACTATGGCTTATGGAAATCGATTGGACCAACAGCTCTCACTCTCCTACCTGTTCGGTGTGAGAGCAAAAAAGAGCGGAAGAGAGTGAAAGCAGATGTAAATATAGATTAGTTAAAAATAGAACTGTATCGGTAAGGAAGATACAGATAAAAACTGATTCCGGCACAGTAGTGGCCATGAGCACGGAGTGCCTTAGAAAAAAAAAAAAAAAAAAAAAAAAAAAATTCTTTATGCTGTAACCCCTTCGGACTGGACGGCCACAAATCAGTAAGGACAAATCTACGATCGATCAGCCAAGGCCTCATCAGTAAGCTTCATTCGAATGGAGTTCGGTGGATTACGGAAAAGATGAAAATTTGCGTGAAATGCTCCATTACCGGTGACCAGAAGGCTCTCGTAACGGATCTTCCAGAAGCAATGGCGTTTGAGGAACAAGCTTCACCACTATCTTCGTTGGCGTCGCCAAAGGAAACTCCTTCCTCGGGCGAGTCAGTTGGTTCTATAAATAATGTACAAAAAATACAAGAGATTGCTAAATTCTTGGAAATTTCTTTTCAAGTAAAATCTTTACGTTTGGATGCTTTTAGTAGTAACTATCGCAATGCTTCTATGGACGAAATGTTCAATCAAATTTTGAGTAAAATAAAGACTTGGTATCCGCCTAATATTGTTGATGTTACAGAGGATTTTAATTCCGTTTTATTAAATTTGAACTCAGCTGTTACAAAAGCCGAACCTGACAAGCAAATTGAACTTCTAAAATTACTTCCTAGGAATTGGTCATATGCCAAAGTTAAAGCTCATTTTGACGTGTCTCAACACGTTATAACTGAATCAAAAACATACAATTTAGGGATTCAACCACTTTCAAAAGTAGGACGACCCTCGCATGGATCAGATGTCCAAGGCATAGTTTCAAATTTTTACCTAAGGGATGATATCAGTCGGCCATTTCCTGGCTTGAAAGATACCATATCTATGAAGTTACCCAATGGAGTGCGCCAAAATGTTCAAAAACGCCTTTTGCTTGACCCTTTGGATACTTCATATAAACAATATTTGGAAACCTGTAAGAGTGAACAGGAATCTGTCTCATTCACATCGTTCTGGAAACTTAAACCAAAACAATGTGTTTATACAAAGGATTCATCGGCCATGATACATGAGAATATGAAATTCATAGTTGATGCGTTGAAAAAAACTAATTGTTTGAAGTTCATAATACAGAAAAAAACACCTTTAACACCTTTTTGACTAGTCAAATGATATGTCCAGATAGTACAGATGATTGTTACTTGAGGTCCTGTGAGGATTGTAAATTAAAGAAATTAGATTCCAGCTTTTCTTTATGAATTTCCCTAACGGTGGAAAATTTTGTGGAAATTTTTTCCCAGTTCATATTTTTTTTTATTTCTGAGAAAATTTGCTTTAATTTTCATATAAAAACTTTGTTTCTACAATGTTTTGTTCTTGAGTTATGATTTTTCAAAGAAAAGTCTTATATGGCACATCTGGACATTTTTCACAAAATTGGCCATAACCCAAAACGAAAAAAAGTACATTCCATAAATTTCAGTGATTATAGCTTATAAAATTACCTTCTCGAAAATATTTTTTTGAAAATTTTCCACGAGTTCGGGCATAGTTTTTCCGGCTTTTCTTTACGAATTTTCCCAACGGTAGAAAATTTGTGGAAAACTTTTTCCAGTTCATATTTTTTTTGGATTTTTGAGAAAATTTGCTTAAATTTGCATAGAAAAACTTTGTTTCTACGATGCTTCGTTCTTGAGTTATGATTTTTCAAAGTAAGTAGTGTCAAGGGAAAACAAAAAATTTCGACCTGAGTTTTCCGGAAAAATAGGCGACCCTGAATTTTTCTCAATTTTTTTTATTCATATATCCATGAGCCCTGCCTGTGAAAAAAGTTTCATGAAAATCTAAGACCCTTCGGCCCAATTTGTACGATAATAATCCCCTACTGTATCAAATACTTGAAAAGACTTACATATGCTTGATTGAAATGGGGTCCTAAAGCCTTGTCCCAATTTTAGTACCAAACGCTTAACTTTAGGCCAGAAATACTTGTTAATTCAATTTTCGTTGATTTAAGTCCAAAAACATATTTTTACGGTTTTTGAGATTTTGTCACACCTCTTGGTTTAAACTCAAATTTTGAGTACATTTTGTTTTCCGTGTCCCTTCCGAAATGTCAGATAAAAACAACCCTAGTGTTAAAACTTAAAGCCCTGTGGCATTTTTGTCGACAAAGTGAACGTCAAACATGATCAAAAGTGTCAAAGTTCATTTATGGACCGAATTTTTAAATTAAAGTTTAAATGTGTTATAGCCGTTATTTGAGCTGGAAAAATTGCTAAAGTTGTTGCAAGAACATGCTCTTCCGAATTATTAAATAAAAACGAGGATTCATCTAAAATCTTAGGACCCAATTGTAGTAATTTCAGTTCCCTGAAAATAAAATCATGAATATTTGTGAATTACCGAGTATCTTCGTCAACTTTCGTTGTTTTCAAGATCATTCCAATGTCTAGAGTAGGTACTATAATTTTAGCAGTATTGTTGCGAGACCGAAAATGTCATGCCAATTTTCTTATAATGTTCAGAATCAAACCAAAATTGTAGGGTAGTTTTAAACATATAATTACTTCAAAAATCAAAAGAAAAGTTAATCGATGCAGCCTTGAGTGTAAAATTGAAGGCATTTTCGCTTGATGCCCTCCATCAAAGTCTTTACAGTGTCATCCGGTACCAGTTTCTCAGTTTTTTTTCCACTTTCTTTTCATGTCCTTCTCGTCTTTGACTGTCTTCTTGCTCTTCCGAAGTTCCCGCTTCATTATTGCCCAGTACTGCACCACCGGGCGCAGCTCCGGACAATTTGGCGGATTCATGTCTTTTGGAACAAAAACAAAAAACTTTTAGAATAGCAGCATGATGCCAAATCTGGCCAAAATAGCGGAGCTTCGTCGTGCTGCTGCAAGAACGGCAAAAGGCGCTTCTCAAGGCACTCAGATTTGTAGATCTCGCCATTTACTGTGCCCTTTGCAGAGGACTGACACTGCTGTCATCCTGCATACATTTCGGCACTTCCTCACATCGTTTTTGGTACTTCGCGTTTTGGTACCCACTTTCTGGTCGGTTTGCCCTAACTTGCTCCTGATTTTCGAGTATACGGCTCATGTGCTGCTTGTGCTAGTTTCTAGCAATTGAATATAGAGTAAAGTGGGGCAAAAGTTCGAGTGGGGTAAGAGTTTCTTTTTAAGATTTCCAGTTCAATTCAAAACAAATCTTATAAACGTCATGGTGGGTCAAATGCTATTCAAGTAAGAGACTTTCAATCCAAATATCATAAAAATCGATTGAGATTTGGAAAAGTTATGGCTATTTGTTGTTTTTCGACTTGAATATTGTAATTTTTGGTCAAACTTTCGTTGCATGGAACCAATTGAAGATAACATATTTTTCAATATTTTATGTAAGGGCGTTTCTAGGCCTATCATAAGGTTGCTTTGAGGTGTATTAGTTTTTGCATAAATGCTTGAAAACAATTTTTGGCCCATAGTGGGGCAAAAGTTCGAATCAGCGGGGCAAAAGTTCGACCCATGTATAAAATCGCGGAAAAATTTACAAATTGCCTAAAATCCACATATTATTTTCAAATTTAGTTAAATTTGTCTGATCGTGTGAAAATTGTCACCAAAATTTTACATTTCCACATAGTTTTGTGAAAAACTGCTATTTTTGAGTATATTACAATTAACCCGGTTTTGGGCAATTTTTTGATGAAAATTTAGTGTGTATTTTTCGTCAAACTTAAGTTTACGGCTGGTGTAAAGTATGCCCATCATAAAAGGATCGATATGTTGTGTTTTAGCCAGCGAACTTTTGCCCCACACTAGATTCGAACTTTTGCCCCACCGGTGGGGCAAAAGTTCGAATAAGACAATTAATTTTGAAACTGTTATAACTAAAAATGGGTAAATATTTTGACACAAGTTTGTTCAGCAAAATTATAGCCAATATGTTGAAGGTTCTATGTATGGTATTTGTTTTGTTTTAACTGCTATTGTTTTCCTGGAAACATTGATTATACCACTAAGGTCGAACTTTTGCCCCACCTTACTCTATTGTGTTGAATCGTCGTATTTGATGACGCTCTTCCTCTTTTCAATATTTTGTTGAATGTTTTACGCATCAGTAAGGCATCATTGATGTCTCGTATCCAAAAAATCATATGTTTTATCGATCCCAAAATAATCAAAACAAAGACACTGGACGCCATGTTGAATCAATGTTGGGTAGCTCATTATTGGCTCATTTCACCCCCCTGGCCCTTTGTCACAAAAGGCTCACTCCTCTGTCCGCAAGAGCAGATGGCCTGCCAAATAAGATATTTGGAGGCAAACTTCAACTTTTTATTCTTCTTAAATTTGTCGTCTACATCGAACTTGCTCTTGTCGGTGAAAAACTCCAACCCCGGAATTTGCTTAAAATGGGCTATTATATACGTTTCGTCGTCCATCACACAGCAGCCATATTTTGTCAGCATCTTCTCGTAGAGCTTCCGTGCCCGAGTTTTAGCCGTCGATTGTTGCCGCTCATCGCGGTTTGGGAAGTTCTGTATTTTGTATGTATGTAGTCCAGCTCTCTTCTTCGCATTCTGGACGTAGCTCTGCGACATGCCGATCTTTTTAGCCAAATCACGACTTGAGACGTTGGGATTTGCTTTAATCATCCGCTTCACCTTTCCCTCCGTCTTTTTGTTCTCCGGTCCCGGTTCTCTTTCAGCTCTGGAACCGCTTCAACACTCTGGAGACGGTTGAATGGCGAATGTTCAATATTTTTCCCTACTGCCGGTGCGACAGGTCAGGAAATTCCAGGTGTTTAGAAATAATTTGTTCTCTCGACCCGCGTTGGTTCACCTCCATTATCGTTGAATCGAAAAACACGACTTCGAGTTTGACAGCATGTAAACAATACACATCAATGAGAAAGTGTGCAAAATTTGGCTGATTTTTACCCAATGGTAGAAAAGTTATGCTCTGTTGAACGTGTTGCAATAATTTCGTGTTCGCCCTTTACATTAGGGCCTTCCCTAGCCGACTGGTTAGAGCATACGACTACAAAGTAAAGCCATGCTGAAGGTGTCTGGGTTCGATTCCCGGTCGATCCAGGATCTTTTCGTGATAGAAATTTTCTTGACTTCCCTGGGCATAGAGTATAATCGTACCTGTCACAAGATGTACGAATGCTAGAATGGCAACTTTGACAAAGAAAGCTCTCAGTGAATAAATGCGGAAGTGGTCTTAAGAACACTAAGCTGAGAAGCAGGCTTTGTCATGTAATGCCAAGAAAAAGAAGTAAGCTGTGTAAAGTTTTTAAGATTTTCATGTATTCATATGGTTTTTGTTACTGAATATAATGATTTTACTTGAAACTGAAAGATAAAAATAAAATCGAATTGAGTTTACTACTTACTACATATTATATAAAATAATCTCATGTCATAGCATCTCTTTTGGATTGTATTTGGATATGTAAAACATAATTAATAAAATTGTGTTTCAATTTTTTTTGCAAATCCTCGGGGCGGGGGGGGGGGTGCTAAGGCCTTGATCGGGGAACCCGGGGCATTTGCCTCCTTGGTGGGGGTACCGGGCCTGACTTTTTGATATAAGAATCTTCAAATGTACGAGTAGAATGTGCTACATATTGAATAGTTTTGCATTTGGTGACATTCGTGAATCTTAGTAGACCTTTCCGGATTTTCATGACCATTATATAGTCTTCGTGAACCTTCGCAGATTTCAGCGACTGTTTGCGATCTTTCACAGATTTTCAAGGATATTCGATGTAGTCCTTAAAGGATTTAGATTGTTGGTTTAAATAAGCACTATCCTCCGTTCACTTAATTAGTGGTTAGGGGTCTTTGAAATATTTAAATACTATCAATATAACACTGATAACGCTCGTAAATCCTAAGGCCTATTCGATGAAGTTCTTAGAGTGACCAAGAGCGTTGGTACCCAGCTAACACGAGATCAGCCTTCCTTAGCCGAGTGGTTAGAGTCCGCGGCTGCAAAGCAAAGTAATGCTGAAGGGGTCTGTGTTTGATTCCTGATCGGTCCAGGATCTTTTCGTATTGGAAATTTACTTGACTTCCCTGGGCATAGAGTATCATCGTACCTGCCACACGATATACGAATGCGAAAATGGAAATATAGGCAAAAGAAGCTCTCAGTTAATAACTGTGGAAGTGCTCATTGAACACTAAGCTGAGAAGCAGGCTCTGTCCCAGTGAGGTCGAATGTGCAACAGAAATGCAAAAAAAAACCTTCCACTCCTAACAAACAAAAATCCAGCCCAAAAAAGCCGGTGTTGGCTTTCAATCAAAATTTGCATCCAGGTGATCTTTTTTCGATTAAACTAAAATGCAATTTTCCCCTCTTCCCGTCCTCCTCACTCTGCACACGGCTCAATTTATTCGCATTATTAATGCAAGATGATGGACGGTAATCGACATTTTATTTCATATTGATTGTCACATTGCGACTGAAATCCCAAGCATCGTTTTAATTGCTAATGTGCCAATGCTTTCTCTTTGCCGTCGCCGTTGTTTCTCTTGCTTTCACTTTCGGAAGGGGGCCTGGCGAGGCGAGGTGAGAATCGAATGGACACAGGTCAAGTGGAGCACCGATACATTTTGGCAATTTAAAGTTCATAAGAGTAAATGAGATGGGGAACGTGCGATATTTTCGGTTTGCCTTGGCGGGGCTTCATTTCATAGGCGTGTACCCCACAAAAAAGCAAGCTACATGCCTTGCAAGTTAATGATTGCATATTTGTCGAAGCAAAATTTTCCCAGTTTCAAATGAAACACAAGCCTCGCAATCATCATGAGTTATTTAGAAAGTAGTTTCCCTATAACCCCTATCTAGCTTCCATATTCTTTCATTGGTTTACCTGTAGTGGAACGTACATCAATTATTCTTCTTACGTCCTCATTGGGACAGAGCCTGCTTCTCATTCCTGCCACGATACAGACTGAAGCGGAAACAGCAAACCCGCTTATTCCGGGACAAAAAGCGATGCCTGGAAGTGGTGGAATGCCAAGAGATGGAGTTGCTGTACCGATCCCAAGAATCGCGGAAGTTCTATCAGAAGCTCAGCAAATCCCGCAAAGCCTTCGTGCCGTGAGCCGAAATGTGCCGGGATAAGGATGGGAGCATCTTGACGGACACGAGGTGATCGAAAGGTGGAAGCAGCACTACGATGAACACCTGAATGGCGCAGAAAACACAGACACAGAAAGTCAGGACAGCGAAGGCGTTGGCTACGTCAGCACAGCGGACAGTGGAAACCAACCAGCTCCCAAGATGGGGGATGTTAAGGATGCCATTCAACAGCTCAAGAACAACAAGGCTCGTGGCAAGGATGGTATCGAAGCCGAACTCATCAAGATGGGCCTGGTCAGGTTGGCCGCTTGTCTGCATCGGCTGATAGTCAGAATCTGAGAAATGGAATAGCTACCGGAGGAGTGAAAGTAAGGCGTTATATGCCCTATCTACAAATAGGGCGACAAACTGGAGTGTGAAAATTATCGTGCAATCCCCATCCTAAACGCCGCCTACAAAGTGCTATACCAGATTTTCTTCCGTCGTCTATCACCTATAGCAAACCAGTTCGTAGGAAGTTATCAAGCAGGTTTCATCGACGATCGCTCGACAACGGACCAGATCTTTTCCGTGCGGCAAATCCTCCAGAATCGTGAGTACCCTACGCACCATTTGCTCATCGATTTTAAGGCGGCATACGACAGTATTGACCGCGTAGAGCTGTGGAAGATCATGGACGAGAAGCTCTTGGGGTTTTCGAACGCCGAGTGCTAAAGACGATCTTCGGCGGCGTGCAGGAGAACGGTGTGTGGCGGCGGAGAATGAACTACGAGCTCGCCCAACTCTACG
Source organism: Aedes aegypti (assembly GCF_002204515.2). Lineage (NCBI taxonomy): Eukaryota > Metazoa > Arthropoda > Insecta > Diptera > Culicidae > Aedes > Aedes aegypti. Next base: position 9,576 of record NW_018736245.1, on the reverse strand, counting down.
GCGAACCCAGTATCCTGAAGGTGGCTAAAGCTGGAAGGATACGCTGGGCGACGAATCCGGTCGGAACAAGAAGGCGTGGGGCGCAGCGAGCTAGGTGGATTGACCAGGTTCACCAGGACCTGGAGAGCGTGGGTCGCAGTCGAGGATGGAGAGAAGCGGCCATGAACCGAGTAAATTGTCGAAATATTGATGGCGAGGTTTTATCAAGCTAATTAATGTAAAACCAAATAAATAATGTAATTCTTTGGGTTTCCATCAGAGATTTCTCCAATAATATAGTCTACAAATTCTCCCTGGAGTTCTCTTAAGGGCGCCTCAAGTTCCCTGATTTTTTTTAATGGAAAATTTGGAAATTTTCCTATGGAAAAAAATGCAATAATTTTATCAGGAGCAGCCAAAGTGACGTTACTTGATTTTAAAATCAAATTTCAGGAACATGTAGAAGAATGCATTAGTTATAAACTCAGAGTTATTTTGAGGGTTCCATCTAATGCATGATTGTTACAGAGATCAAGAATTGAGAGATATTCTCAATTCTCTCCGAAATCAATCCCTGCCTAGTAGAGATGTAGACTTCCTAAACAGTACTGAAGAGTGCTACTTGTCACTTCTCAGTCCTTCTTCTTCTTCTTCTTTCTGGCGTTACGTTCCCAGAAGAGTCGCGGATCACGTGATTAGTGTTAGTAGTGTTTGACCCTTTGGTCGCGTTGCTTGCTCTTGCGAGGGCAAACGATGAACACTTGTTCGGCATACAATCCATTTATCGAATAATAACGCGAATCCGGTCAGGCGTGAATATATCAAGGATCGCATCATCAATTAAAGGTGACTCCCAGATCCTTACCTTATCCCACTAACCCAATATCCTTTCCATGACAACTATGGAGATGCAGAAGATTCTTCGGTCTCTAAAACCAATGGTTGTCTAACTAATATTCCTTCCCTTCCCCGATGACCGTAAGGACGTGGCCGGCGCCGTTATTGACTTCTAAAGTTTGAGCTCTCGATTTGTGCACATTGAAGAATGGTAAGCTAATCCCAAGCCCCATTCACTAAATCCCTGTGCAACTTCGATTGCTCTGGTCAATCATGGAGTAGCAACTACGAATTGTACGGTCATTTATGCTCATGCTCATGCTCATTCTTCTTTCTGGCGTTACGTTCCCACTGGGACAGAGCCTGCTTCTCAGCTTAGTGTTCTTATGAGCACTTCCACAGTTATTAACTGAGAGCTTACTATGCCAATGACCATTTTTGCATGCGTATATCGTGTGGCAGGTACGATGATACTTTATGCCCTGGGAAGTCGAGAAAATTTGCAACCCGAAAAGATCCTCGACCGGTGGGATTCGAACCCACGACCCTCAGCTTGGTCCTTGCTGAATAGCTGCGCGTTTACCGCTACGGCTATCTGGGCCCTATTACTTCTCAGTCCTGTAAGATAGTAAAGTAAGTTAGGAAACATAAGCTTGGTTAGCAAGAGTAAGCTAAGTTAGGAAAATTAAAATTAGTTATGAATAGTAAGCTTATCATGGATTTTAGCTCATCATTCGGAATTGAATCCAGAGAAAAATAAAAGTATCTCTCAGTCATCGCTTCCCGTGATATTTATTTTTCTTTGACATATTACACATAATTATGGACAAAAATTTAAAAAGGGACATCGACATTGGCAAACCATGGCTTTGCAAGACGCTGTTTAGCCCAATTCAACTCGATTACGCCCACCAATACAACTATCAGGAAGAGCTAACCCCTATCTTTCTGATAGTGGTGTTAGTTTGCGTGGGCGGGCTAAAAAGGGCTCAACAACAATTTTTCTGAAAGAAGGATCAAGTCCTCTTGGGCCCTTTTCAAATGTTTGCCCAGAATTGTTCCATATTCCAAAATATGCATTCTTGTTTTCGACTAAATATGCCGCAAGATAGGTATCAGAACCGCCAATACAATGGCCACGTCATCTGGGGAAAGGGTATCCAAAACTACCTGGCATGCTTTACTTCCCTTCCCAAGGAAGTCGTCACTATAACTTTTGAAGCGATTGATTGATCAACCTCTTGCGTTTTTGACGTTTTATGTTACTTTTTCGTTCAGGCAAGTTCTGCGATTCGAGATAAGCTGATCATAATTGGAAGCAAGCCAACTTTTGTTGCCACAGTCAACTCGTCTTCCCTTACATACATAGAAGTCACGCCATAAAGGTTTTCCTGAAAGCAAAGTTTTACTCTTTCAATTCTGATTTCCGCATTCAAAAATCTTACCCACCACGTCCGTAAGGTGTAAGACCCGGAATTCAAAGAAAGATCCCGAGTACTCTCTCCGCATACATCCATCAGATGAAGATCAGCAGTTTTCGTTATAAAGGATGACATTTCAAAATAATAATAAATAGAAAAAATATTATGTTCACATCGTTGAGTATTAAAATGACTTGTTGGGTAGTTTTGCAAAGAACGATTATATTTTGAAAGAATAATAAATTCACTAGAGCTAAATATTTCAGTCAATGTACAAAAAAACTTGTAAAAAGCTCATTTGAATGATCATTGAAATCCTAGATTTTGTCATAACTTCAAATTGCAAATAAAAGGATGTATGAAATTTAAAATAAAATTACATATTGAATTTGTTTATCGGCATATCGGTCTATTTTGCTCGAAGTAAGAGGGAGCATGGAGAAGAAAGCAATGAATACTAGATGGATAGGTAGCGTAAGGGAACGGCGAGAGAAATTGGATTAGATGTTGAAGAGGGCATACCATATAAAACAGTATTACTTGAAACGTCCTTCCTTGTGGCTAACGTCCCCTATGGGAACGGCTTGGATGTGTTTTGAGGAATCTATGACATTTGGTCGAAAGACATTTGGTCGAATGACGTTTGGTCGAAAGTAAATAATGGGACATTTTATGTAGTCTTATTTTTAAATTCAATACACCTTTTTATTTGTAATTTGAATTTATGCCAAAACTAGGATTGCAATGATTATTCATATGTGCTTTTTAGTAGTTTTTTGTACATTTACTGAAATATTTAGCTCTAGTGAATTTATTATTCTATTAAAATATAATAATTCTTTGAAATACTGCTCAACAAGTTATGTTATTACTCAACGATGTGAAACATAATGTTTTCTTTATTTATTATATTTTTGAATTATCATCGTTCATCGTAATGAAGATTAGCTCATCTGATGGAAGCAGTCGGAGAGAGTGCTCGGGATCTTTCTTTGAATTCCAGGTCTTGCAGATCACGGTTGTGGGTAATAATTTTGAATGCGGAAATCAGAACTCTACTTATGCCCAATTGGCTTATTGTGACCTCCAGCTTAATGATGATCCTCAAGCAAATATATGGCCTTGCTGACAGTGTTGATGACTTCGGGTGAATAACAGTTGTTTGCAGTAGAAGTTTGGATTATTAGAAATGAAAACTGTGCTAATTATATGTATCGCGTAAGAAAAGACGAGTTGACTAAGGTGAAAAAGGTTGGCTTGTTCCCATTAAAGATCAGCTTATCTCGAATCTCAGAACATGCCTGAGAAAAAAAGCAGCATGAAACATAAAAAACCGCAAGAGGTAGATTGATACCTTGGAAGAGCGTCCATCAAATTGATTAGCAAAGTTTTGCTAATCGCATATAGATTGTTTGTAAAATGGCTGATAACTTTTCAATTATTCAATTACTCTTGCATTAGCGACAAAATGCTACATACTATTTAGACTCACTATTCTTTCCACAAAATGTCGGTTCGACCAAATATCATTTGCTTTCTGTTTCAACTGCATCTATGACATTTGGTCGAATGACATTTAGTCGAACGACGTTTGGTCGAATGACATTTAGTCGAAAGTACATTTGGTCGAAAATAATTTTATTGCTCATAGAAGCATATGATATTTTGTTAAAAGGATTTTTAGTCGAAAATATAGTCGAATAGGGATTTTTTCAGTTTATTCTACAGAGTGTAGTTTTGACGATAAAACTCAGTGATAGAATCATTGGAAAAGGTGATGGTCTGTATAGTCCTATTACTAGAGGTTGCATATGCTGTTTACAAAATGATATTTGTAAGACTGAAGACCTGCATTGGTGTATTGGTATTTCTTAGACAAACTTCAAAGCTTCAATATGCGACATGCATAATTATGAAATTTCAGTTGATAACACAGACTCCCCCACAAACTCGACTTCTTGCGTTGGGGGCGTTATTTGATGTCATTTTTCTCATTCAAGCTTATTCTGCACGGAGACGAAATTCAACTCAATTTTGGGTTGTTTCAACGCAATTCCGTTGTTGAGCCCAATAACTCACTTTTGGCTAAATTTCCAAGGTCCCCACTAGGTAGTTTGGCTTTAATTCCATTAGACAAATATACTCAATTTTGGGTTGATTTAACGCAAAATTGAGTTCTATCGACCCAAACATAAGAAAAGTTGCATTTACCCAATTTTGGCTTATTGCGCCAAAGTACCCCCATTGGGTAGATGCAGCTCTCTCTATTTTTGACAACATTCGTGTGGTAGAAGGAGAAAACCGAGAGATTTTGGGTTGAAACTATAATCAATATACTTAATTTTGGGTAAAGTAAACTCAAAAATTAGGTAAAAATATTTCTCCGTGTGCGGGTCGGATGAATCGCGACAAGCTGATATCAAATGAAGGCAAATCAACTTGTTACATAGGTCAAACTCGTCTCATCTCACACAATACACAGGATTAACATTAACATTAACATTAGATTAATTCTCTTGTTTGATTATTTTCGATTGAACCAATTATTAACCTATTATAAATTGAATCCATCGACACCGTTTTCAAATCCGGCTTTTAGGACATTTGGTCGAATGACGTTTGGTCGAATGACATTTAGTCGAAAGTACATTTGGTCGAATGGACGTTTGGTCGAATGACTTTAGAAAATTTCGTCGAAACTTTATTTAGTAATGGTTGATTGAAAATTCGATTAATTCAGCATAACCAAAATCAAGCTAGAATTTTTGCTCAACGGATGATCTTAAGTTTATTTTGGGTAAACATATTTTTCATCTGAAGTCAAACACGAATATTTATACATGATAAATATTACGCTTTGCAACGTGGTGAATGCTTAAAGCATAATTACATTTTCCAGACAAAAATTTCATATATAGACGCTAGAACATATACTACTAGCGTCTATTTATGATAAATTATTCTTGATAATGTTATTATTCTGCAGCCTTTTAGAATTTGAAAACGGGACGTTTTGTTTCATCCAATTTTGTAGAAGTTCAAAAATATTTATGCTCAACTTTGAATCATTATGTAGAGTTTATTATTCTTTCAAAATATCATCATTCTTTGTAAAAAACCTCCTAAATGTTTGTGTCGTGCAGTTATTGAAATATTAAACATTGTTGAATTTATTATTCCTGTCAAAATGTCATCGTTCTTTACATAAAACTGCTGATATTTATCCAATGGCAATGTGACTTGACGAAGTGAACTAAAAGTATTAACCTATATAATTCGTTTTCCTACTAATTGTTGTGATTGTGACTTCAAGCTTACATTACATTTCTTGGGTAAACACGTGGATTTGAAGAATCTATGACATTTGGTCGAATGACATTTGGTCGAATGACATTTAGTCGAAAGTACATTTGGTCGAATGGACATTTCGTCGAATGGACATTTGGTCGAAAAGAATTTAATTCCTTTAAGAAGAATATGACATTTGGTCGAACGGACATTTAGTCGAATATTTCGTCGAATAGGAATTTGTCAGATTACTTCACAGAGTGATATTTTGATTTGAAACACAGCGTGTTTTAAATTGAAAGCGGTGTATGGTAGGTGCTATTACTGGGAGTTGTATATGCTAGAACAACAAGATAAAGTGCAAGGAATCTACATTGGTATGCTGGTATTTCTTGAAGAATCTTCAAGCCTTCAGTAAGTGACGAGCAATATTTCGGGATTCAGTTGATCACCCATACTCACCCACAAAAACGATTGACCCCTTGCGTTGTAGACGTTACATGATGTCATTTATTTTATTCCAGCTGATTCCACGAATTGGATGAATCGCAATAACAGATCTGAAATGGAAGCAAGTCAGTTTTGCCAGCTAAGACTTAAATATAATATATTATAATTCGTCCTTTGATTTATTTCGATTGAAATAATTATCAACTTATTATCCATCGAATCATCGATTATGTCATCAAAGCTACATATTTTCTCAAAGAATTTCATTTGGCTTGAAGTCACAATCACTACAATAATTCATCATGAGTAGGAAAAACGTTTCCTACATACAAGCTTTTGATGCACTTTCTCAAAATCTTTATTTAAGCCATTCAAATATGCCTCTTTATTCTACGTGTAAAAGTGAATTATATGCAGACAATTCTAGGTGACCAATTTATCTTTGCGCTATCAGGTTTGTTCTTACGAACGGTCGTAGGCAGCAATACTTTATACTTAATAAAGAATCCGAGCACTCACACTGAAGTTGTTATTGGATAAAGATCAGCAGTTATATATGAAGAACGATGGCATTTTGAAGAATAATAAACTCAACATTGTTTAAAATTCCAATAATCGAGCGACAAAAATTTAGGGGGATTTTTTTCAAAAGAATGATGATATTCTGGAAGAATAATAAATTCGACAGTCCTTGATTACCTTTACCTTCTACCCGCTTTCAAATAAAAAAATATTGATGAATAAGAAAATTTACAAGAATAATGTATCCTATATAGACACTAGAACATATATTAATTACGTTGTAGTGCGTAGGTACTAATACCCGATACCTTTGTATGTAAAATTACATAAAATGTTCTCGTTATTATTCAACAACAAATGATGATTCAGATTAATCAAAACAACAACTTTGCAAAACTTAGAAAAAAATCATCAATTTTACCAAATGATCGTTCAATAAACCATTTGAAAATAAGCTTTCAACCAAAATTTCCGTTCAACTCAACGTTCAGTCGACCAAAAATAAATGTTCCAAAGCAATTCAACCAAATGTCTATTCGACCAAATGTCCTTTCGACCAAATGTCATTCGACCAAATGTCATTCGACAATGTCATTCGACCAAATGCCATTCGACGAAATGTCCTAAAGCCCGAGTTAATACCATGTAGCGTCATAAAATAATAAATACTTTCGATCAACTTACTAAAATTTACGGGATTATTCTAGAGAATTCGAAAAAAATTCCAAGTCTTTTGTCACACTGGTAATTATAACCGCATAACGGTCACATTGTGATTATACATGAAGCCTCGTAATGTTGTAGCAACGAAATGTATATCAGAATTATTTGCTGACTATTGACCTAGTATGCGATATGAGTTGTACAAAAATATAGCCTCAAATAAGCACTTTTGAGCTCTTAGTCATTTAAAGAAATTTTAGTTTCCTCCATACTGCCATAAAATGCACCCTTTCCATTTACTCAATGCCTTCAAAACACAAAAAAACGGAAACTATTGAGTTTTTTCATGTAAAAAACACAATTTTTGTGAAATTTTATATTTTTCCTGAAAAGTCAAAAATCTTTAGCCTTCATTTCGTCCAAAAAGATTGAAAATCGGTCGAACGGTTCAAAGTTATAATTTTTTTTAAAATAAAAATTTTGCCAAAATCGCGATTTTTCTGGTCACCCTATTTCGGAAATGGTCACCCTAATCAAAAAATCCAAAAATACGTATATCCTTATTTCTGATAAGGAACAAAATAGCAAATTTTCACGGAATTCGGAGACCCACTAGATCGGTTTTTCATGGAATGGCTGTATAAAGATAGTTTGGGTTCCCTGTATCCTATTAAGTAGACGTTGAACTAACATTCCCTCACTTCCCCCAGCGATTGTAAAGACGTGGCCAGGTGTACAATGTGATGCTTGTTTGGTTTATTTATATTATGTAGAAAAAGACGTTGATCCAAAACGTTTTTTTTTTTGCGACAATACATATAGATTTCTCAAAAACCGATAGCATTGTACAGCCAGTTAATAAAGTCGTTAATGCCATGCTATGCTATATTCCGGACTAAAAAATACGCTAGACTTAAAGCGTTAGAAGTTTTCAAAATATCTATGAAAAATACTTATTAGAACGGGCCTTGAAAATGAGAACTTTTATACGGCAAAAAACTGAAACATTTTACGTGAAATGTTTCCCATACGAAGCAGAGTGTCCGGAATTTGAAGCTATCCGTAATATGAATCAAACGGTAAGATTATTAAAAAGGTTTATTTTTGCTGACCCGTTATTCATACGCCACTGATAATACGTAATGATTTTGATTTCCGCTAGAGTCTTGCTGTATTTTTTCCTATTTTTTGAGACAATCCATAGCTATATAACAGCCCATAATAACAAAAAAGCTCGGGATTTCATCGTTTTCCTCCTAATACAAAATCCCGGCCGGTCACGTAAATATGTAAATTGATCTGATCAATCATAAAACCATTGGCTAATTATCGCCGCCTCAATCGTTCCCTCTACCACTTGCGTCGTCGCCGCCGTTTTCCAACATTAGAGGCTTCAGATTTAACGAAAGCTCCCCGGAACACATGTCAGTTTATTGATGTCTATCACGCTGCAGGTTGGTGGATGGTGGCGACGTCAGTAGTTTACAGTAGTGTAGAATACATTTGAAACTTTTACGATTTTCATACAAAATCGTCAATTTCAGAGGATTAAATGTGAGTTATTTTGGACCGATTTAAATGAAATTTTCACAGTTGGATTTTCAACATATATTTCTGAGTTATTTTCCTACCACAGCAAAAACGGTTTGATTAAGTGAAATTTTTGACACATTTAATAATTTACGTAACTTAAATGAAGGAATTTTGTTAAAGTATCTTTAGACAAGTTGTAGATTTAGATGCGATGAACAAGTTTCAAAACAGCCTACAAAATTTATCCCTTTTGTAAAGAAAGTCAAGAAAGTTGCAAATGAATTGACCAATACTGCATATCCTCCCGGCAACTGGCCTCCACAGCGGGATTGGATGAAGCTGCTTTTCGCGCGAGTCGCCAGCGGTGTGGTTGATTGTCATCATCACTAGGCAAACAGCACACCAGAACACAGGGACAGGGCTGAATGGCCTGCAGCAGGTTAAATCGATGATGATGATGGCAGTGCAAACAAGGCAGCGCGACAACGACAATGAGTGGTGTGGTGAAGCGCCACTCGATTGGATCACTTAGAACGAGCCAGCGCGGATCGGCTTCTGTATCAGACCCGAAATTTCCACGCGGTATTCCTGCGATGGACTTACTGATCATAAAACAGGTCCACAAAATCTCAGGACTTATATTTTTGTTTGAAACATAGTTTGATTTAAATTGCACGATATAATATCGATTTATTCTTTTAATTCTTTATTAGTACCATTCCAAACTCATTTGGTAAAACAAAATTAAGCTAAATTAAGCTCTTTTCTCAATAACAGCCGTATTAAGAAAAGAGGATCAAATCTCCCTACTACAACAAAAAAAAAACAATTGCCACAAACCCGCCGTGCAAAATCGTTTCCCACGTAAATGTGCCGCACTTGT
>NW_018736244.1:0-33873 GCF_002204515.2 Aedes aegypti | reverse complement strand
ATTCATATTTCACTTAACTGAAGCATATTTCATATTTCTGTTAAAGCATGGACGGGTAATTTGTTATGTTTTTACTACAAAATCCTTTCCGAAATCTTTAAGTGAGCATCTGATAAATTTAGATCAAATTCAATATGGACGAGCAAAAACTTTGTTTTTGATATTTGTTTTGAAAAATTTAAGGTAAATATCACCCTAAATGGTTCGGAACGTCAAAATCTTGTGTTTATGGAAAGTGCTTGGTAAACTATTAAGAAAACCGCCATTTTCATGCCAAACTGAAGGTGGTCTTACCCGGCATCGTATCTGCATCACATGTCTCACATAATCTGTGAATAGGTCCTAAAGCCCTGTCCCAATTTTAGTGCCAAACGCTTAAGGTTAGGCCAAAAACACATGTTTACTCAATTTTCTAATCTTTTCCGTTAGTTTAAGCCCAAAAAACATTTTTTTAGATTTTGTCACATCCTTTGGCTTAAGCTCAAATTTTGGGTGTATTTTGTTTTCCGTGTCCCTTACGAAATGTCAGATAGGTACAACCCCAGTGGTCGAACTAAAACCCCTGTGGTGTTTTTGTCGACTAAGCGAACGTCAAACATGATCAAAAGTGTCAAGGTTCATTTATGAACCAAATTTTCAAATTAAAGTTTAAACATGTTATAGCCATTATTTGAGCGGGAAAAATTGCTAAAGTAGTTACAATAACATGCTTTTTCGTGCTATTAAATAAAAACAAATTTCATTAAAAATTTTAGGACCCAATTGCGATATGAAATATCGCATGTCACACTATAGCTCATTTAGGTAGCGAAATTTACGTATTATTGGCAGTCTAAGCCAACGCTGCACTTCTTTTGCACTTTCTTCGGACATCAGCTTCAGCAGATAAATTGCGTGTTTGTCTTTACATTTATGTATGTGCTCTCAATCCTCTATCGATTCACACGGACAGAATTGTTTAAAACATTTCGGAAACGTTTTTGCAACGATTCGAACAGGTCTTGTCAGTGTGACTATTGTCGCGCAGACTCGTTTTCTTCCGCAGCTTTCCCTTAAGAACCGCAGATAAACCTTTTCGGCAGCTTCAAACCAGCCGCGTTTTGATGCGTATTTATTTCATGTTTTGATTTCTCTAGCGAAATTGTTTTTTCAGTCTCTGAAATCTGATCAGGGGAAACGGACAAAATAAGAATAAGAAATCATCTGAATGTTTTCATTGGTGTATTTTGATAGGAAAGTACTGTGAATATGGCGTTTGAAATTCGGTTGCCGAGAAAAGTCGAATGGTTTCGACGGCGTAAATTACCATATGATGAAAGGTCTATCATTGCGGAAAATCAGCCTAAGGATTGGTAACACTGCGGAACACGTTTTTGTAGCAAGCACCAAAAAACCACTATTCACTCAATAAAGGGTTGCTTAATCCATTGCCGTTTTCAAAAATATCTCTTGTCTAGTTTTTGAGATACTGGCTGTTGAAAATGAATAAATTGACTATTTTTTCCAACTTGCATTGCATGCAAGTTTGTCAGCTGTAAGGCAATTTATTTGCTTAATTTGTCACAGAATTCAAACTTTATCTGAATAACAATACTTATCAACAAAGTTTATAATACTTTCGATGTGGATACGTTATTTTGCTATGATTTAAAAAATATTGTATTTTCCCATATAAGAGAAACGAAGAGTTTTGTATGGAAACTGCAAGTATGTTGGAATAATAATAAGAACAATTTTGCCCATAAATATTGAATACTGCTGCGGCTGTCTTGGCCAAATAAGTTGTTGAACATCAATGTCAGCAAATCTGTGGAGGACGTGTAGATAAAATGTTATTATCAACATCCCAGGACCTCAACCATCAGGATCTGAATCCAAAACGGATCCTTCATGTCATCCGAACAACGCGAATGACCAACAGACGACCAAAATAAACCTCACGAGAGGACAAAGGAAGAAGTTTAAAGAACTGATGCAGAGCGGCGTGAGTTATCTGAAGCCCTCATTCAACTCGGTAAGGGCGAAGATGAGCTAGCTTCCTCTAAACGTGGCAGGACGGACCTAGACAACTCGGCTACCAGTGAGGACGTCTCCAAGCAGAAACGAACCAAGAAACATCTGGATCCCAGAGATCGAGATGAGCAATCCAACAACGATGGCCCAATGGTAGTCAAGTAACGGTCACCAAAATAGCGGAGAAAACCAAACGGCTGGTCATAGCTACAGTGACATGACCAATCGTAGGAAGGTCGGTGTTGTTCGAAACACTTTCCCACATCCCATCTTTCCACGACTCAGCTTGATGCTCTTCAGGAGCCCTGCTGCTGACGAGGAGGAAATTCAGCGTCCAGAACCAATTCGTGCGTTCTTTCCCCAAAGTGCGAAATACTGGGATGAGCGCATAAAAACGCTCATCGAGAGCCAGAACGACATCACAACCTCTAGTTGGCGTATTCTCCAAAGAAGCACATTAAATGATATCCATGTCGAGTGGATATTTACGGTTGATTTGCCGTCTATGGAGAACCTAACAAAATCCACTTATTGCTCAACTATCGCTTTGGCGAAATACAACTGAGAAAAATAAAGGGCAAATCCACTCTGTCGAACAAAAATTCAACTAACAGGCTGCCCCAAGAGAAATCTAAGGCAGCCTCTAGCAAAAACCCACAATCAAACCCATAAAAAGGCCAGTCTGCCTGTCTCTAAAGATTCAAGCTCCATCCAAACTCCTAGCTCTAGCGGCGGCAGATTGGTGCCATCTAAGAGCAGGGGATTTGGTAATAGATTGAATTCGACTACAGAGACAAAAAAGGCTGGCCTAGGGACAAGCACGAACACCCGAAACATTATCCAAAACAAATACAAGATGATCCGCAGCATCCAAAGAAGGACGACCGCCGTCCTGGAAACTGCGGCACACCTAAAAATGACTAAAATCATTCCAGTGAATCTCCATCATGCTCGAAGTGCAACGGATGTGCTTTGCCGGAGATCACAAAAGAACTGTTCACTGTGGCGCTTATCCAGGAGCCATGGGTCAACCCATCTCGAATAAAGGGTATTAATGTAAGTTGGTATATGATGATAGCCAGCTCTTTCCAAGAGCAGCTATTCTAATACGCAATCACACAAAATGCTTTCCAATTACGGAATTCATTCAACGCGACATCGAGCAGTCAGGGTGGAGGTTCCTACCGCTAGGGGGAAAGCTGATATCGTCAAGGTCTCGGCGTATTTCCTAGGCGACGCAGAAGATGTTCCTCCTCCAGAGATTGCTGCGCTATCCTCCTACTGTGAAACTTAAAACATTCCCCTTGTCATCGGATGTGACGCGAATGCGCCTCACACCTGTATGGGGAAGTACAAATCAAGCGTGTGCTAGAATAAGGGCGTAAGTCGCATGATCGATTTCTCTTCATCGATCCTCTCTTCTGTTAATAAAGGTGACAATATGCAAGTTGTTTAGCATTTTCTTACTTTAGAGCGCTTGGAGGCAATGAAATCTTGCGTCCTGAGGTGAAAAAATGCTGACAAACTTGTATCTTGTCTCTTTTATTTACAGAAGCGAGGATCGAGAGGATCGATGAAGAGAAATCGATCATGCGACTTTCGCCCTTATTCCATGATGTAAATATTTAGCTCTGAAATATGGCCATAGTTATGAAAATTGCGTAAACGGGGTAAACCGACCACTATTTCTGGGGTAAGACCACTACCCCTAATTTATACCAAATAAAATTTCTAAACAATTTTAAAAGTTGTAATTACGTTGTACATTACTATTCAAACAAAATTGAATCAATGTTGTTAAAAATACAAGCCAAATGCGCATATTTTTTCCAAAATATTAGTGTCTCAAGGTGATGATGAGAATGTATCTAAGTTTTTTGAGTTAATTAAACTAAAAATGATTTAATAATCTCGTTAATCAATGTAGAATTCATAAAACATTATACTTTTTAGAATCACAGGAAACTGATATATTTTTTCGCAAAATTGTGTACAAAAATCGTGGTGGTTACTATTACCCGTGGGTGGGCGGTTTTACCTTGTCACTAAAAATAATCGTGATAAGACATCAGTTTTTTAAGCATCAATAAATAAATAATTTTTTATAAATACAACACTTGTGATGATTTTTGATCATGCCTAAAGCTTCGAAAAACGACACGCTGCGTCGAAAAAGGATTTATTGATTCTTGATTTTGACATATGAATTGAATTGCTTAGGCGGGCGGTCTTACCCCGTATTCCCATACTTTTAGGCAGTTATGTTTACCTAGTACAATAATCCCACGGAAGCATGCAGCTTCGGTCTATGGCTATGCTTCTTCGGTGGTCAGCACAGGTTCTAGAATCCCAACCGCGTTGAATGAAAACGTCAGTCCTTTCAAACTGCCTGCGAGCAGTTTAATCCAAAGTTAAATATTGTGCTCTGCAAGAAAAATCCACGGAAGCGATTATCTGAAAATGTCGATAGACCGTCGCAGTAATAATAAAAATCATCAAATCTCGAAGACTTATTCAAACAGACTCAAGTCAGAAAAGTTAACAAACTTACTTTATCAATCCTACGTGCTTCGCAGACAAAATTCTGCACGTTCCGCTCTAAACCAACTCGATTTTTCACTTTTAGAACGTTTAATTTCCGGATTTACAAAACGACGAAAGTAAGATTTTCAACTTTCGCAACCTAACCGCTACTTTAGCCGCTCTGTTGTATGGACAAAGTGACTTAACCACGAATCAAAACAAAACACTACTTGAGTCGATTTGACACTGGTACAAAAACGTCGTAAGTAACTGAATGAAACCAGGTCCGTCCCACTCGGGCTTAGATTGGGTACAACTTCTAGTACTGCATTTAGTCCCTCGGTAGTGCAAAAGGTACCCAAGTTTGACAGATCGCAGTACACTTTTCACGGCATTCTAGATTACCTTATGAGCCATAAAATTTTGGGCTACTGCAAGGGACATGAAGGTCTTTAATTTGTCTTTGATGAAACGGCTTATCATTTTGTCATACAATTTTTACCTAGTGTTTTAACGCGAGCTGATAGCATGCAAAATTTAAGCGAAGTACACGGTACAAAAAATGTTAAACAGGGGATTCATTTTAAAACAGTTTTAGAAGAAAGGTTGTGATTCTTCCTAATTAACTTTCTCAAAACCGAATGAAAGTTACTAACGTCGATTTGAAAAAGTAATCGAGACATGTTTCAGATTTAGCTAATTTGGAACATATGCGTCCTTGAAGAACGTAACAATCCAAGCCTACTTTTTTAAATTAATTTGCGTTTGAATTGCGCGCATATTATCTGCGCATAGGCCTTTCCATGTGACATGTCCGTCTATGCATTTGTTTCAGACATATTAAGACCTCCATGTCCTTTGCAGTTGCCCAAAATTTTATGGCTCATAAGGTAATTTAGAATGCCGTGAAAAGTGTACTGCGATCTGTCAAACTTGGGTACCTTTTGCACTACCGAGGGACCAAATGCAGTACTAGAAGTGGGAACCAATCTGAGCCCGAGTTTCAAGGGGCCATCAAAAGACGATTTTCCCGTAGCTCACAACAAAAACACGTTGAAGATAGTTTCTTCGGCAGCTTGAGTTATCATGTCTATTACGGCTTAAGCCAGCCGACGGGGTTTTGAAAAAAAAAACCTTTTCCATAGCACGTGCTCAAGCGCGCAATTATTTTGTGCATGGCAAGCTGATCTTACCAGCTTATATGCCGATACTAATTTACAACAGACACGATCAAAAGAAGCAAGGTATTATATTCTCAAAAAAGACATTTGGTGGTGACGTCATTTTTATCGCAAACTCGAACGAGTGCAAAAGAACGCAAGGCCTGCTCTCTCTTACTATCCTTTAAGCCTCATGCTTGACGTTAGGAATGACGACACATGTTTTGATTGAAAATCGTGGTTTACACGTGGGAATAGCCTACCTTGTTGCGTATACCGTGACAACAAAATTAAGTAATTTTGTGATACTTTCGTTATTAACAAGGTACCTACCTACTTTTTGAAGATTTGGAACAGTATTAAATGTTGTATGGAGACTGCAAAGATGCGCATGAACATAAACATAGATGACCGTAAAATTCGTAGCTGCTACTTCGTGATTGCCCAGAACATTCGAAGTTGCATAGAGATTCAATTAATGGGGCCTTGGATAAGCTTACAATTCTCAAGGTGCACGGTCCTCAAGGAGGGAAGGAATTTTAATTAGACAACTACCGTCGATGGGGGTGACAATGGGTCTAGGGGGTGAGATTGGGTCAAAACGGAAAAATATGTTTCGTGAAATATTTCAGCTAATAACACTGATATTACTAAAATTAATAATTCATATGTTGGGGAACATATTATTGCACATAGTTCATAACAATATACATTTTTAGAAATAGTAGTTTTTGTTTACTACATCAATGAACTTGTATGTTGAAACTAGATAAAATTTACAACATTAAATTTCTCCTGTACAAAGTATCACGCATGTACTCTAGCCTCTATCGTTGTACAGTTAACTCTCCCTTACTCGATATTGAAGGGACCATCGAGTTAGGGAGGTATCAAGATACAGAACACATATTTTTCAAATATTTAACTTTTTCTTATTATGACAAAATACATTCAAAATAGTTATTTTAACGTGAAAAACATTACAATTTTTCCATATCTACCTATGTGACACTTTTTTACCGATCTGCAAAAATTAAAAATTTTAGCACCCAGAAATTGTCAGTAAACCTTAATTTTACTAGCAATTTAATCATAATAATCAAATTCATGAAAATTATTAACGTTTGGAGAACATTTGGAACTTTTCATGAAAATATCGAGTTAGAGAGGTGAACTTACTTGGGAAACTGAAACACATAGCATCGAGTTAGAGAGGTATCGACTTACAGAGGTATCAAAGCATGCTAGATTGAAGGGACCGCGCATTCCATCGAGTTAGGGGAAAAATCGAGATACAGAATATCGAGTAAGGGAGAGATGACTGTATTGGTAGAAAGTTGAAAGTCTTTTCATTACACATCACAGGTATTTTCCGGAATCTGTTTGATTTTCCCACAAAAAAAAATCATTTTTTTTCGGTACGATGTCTAAACATTGAAAATGGGGGTGAGATTGTGTCTAGCAAGAACGATAGTAAATGAAATTCCAAGTCCACTTTTTTGAGATTTTACGGTGTTCTCTTTTTTCATAAAGATGTGTTTATTCTTTCTAAATACAGCATCTCTGAAACATCAAACAAGTCTACTTGAGTATTCCGTGCATTGAATAACAATTCAACGCATTTTGACAACTTCTCAAACCAACAACTGTGTTTCGTGCGCAGCAACATCGTAAATTTTTATCAAAAGGGTGTTTTTTTCTAAATTTGATTATTTATCAGTGTTTTCATATTATAGAAACATCTCACGGAAGTACAAATGAGTTGGATCGCTGAAATACTGGGATTATGACGTCAACTTCTGCCTGAAATTTATTGATCGTGGAATGTCGCACCGAAATTTATCTATTTGCGAAGATTTAAAATAATCACTGTTTCAGTACACCTTTGGGCAAACTAAATGGGCTTTATAGCAATGGGGATGAAACTTTGAAGACAATTTGAGGGAAAAACCAAGAAAATTTATGTAAACTTGACGATAAATGTTGGGTTTACATATTTTTTCTCATAGCTCTTCAATTTTCAGTATAATCTTTCTTTTAAGTGGGTTTATCATACTTGTAAAACATCTTAGATATCTTTTTGTCTTGTTTGCATCGTTTTTTGTCAATATTTTTCAGTTTTGAATGGTTTTGATGTTAAATTCTCAAAAACAAGTTATTTCAATTACAGTGACCCAATGTCACCCCTCTATGGGGTGAGATTGGGTCATTTTTCATTCACTTGTGGTGCCGCTGTGAATTAATATTTGTCTTTAATTTTTTGAACAGTTGTTAATGTACCATCAAAGTAAATACACACCAAATTTGAAGTTTATTGGAGTTAAATTGCGATAGTTATTCAAAAAATAAATCGCACATATCCCTTTTTGACCCATTGTCACCCCCAACGACGGTATTGTTACTAAATACCTATATACAGTACTGGACAGAATAAAGTACGCATTGGCCGTTTTTTCATATAAAATGATCAAGTTTGGAGTCTTATATCTCGGTTTCTAGTTGTCCGATTGACCTGAAATTTTCACCGCAGCTTGAAAGTAACCTCAATTTGCTAGGCTAGAAATTCATAGTCTTTCTTTAACGAACTTTTAAGTTATCGCAAATCTCAAATTTTGATAATAACAAAATTTTGAAGTAGAAATAATTTTTAAACGAAAATATTTAGAGCAATATGTCCTTCTGCAAAAATTTACAATTTGATAAGACACACAAGTTTGCAGAACATCATTTTTCGGTAAAACTGATTTTTTTCAAAATATTTTCAAAATAAAATTTTGCATTTTTTTGCAAATTGAGAGATTTTCAATAATTTTAAAGATTGTGTTTCAAATACAGTGATATTTTAATTGAGTAAAATCTATGTTATATCTAGGCTGTGATGAAAATTTCAGATCAATCGGACCACTAGAAGCTGAGATTCAGATCTCCAAACTTGACCATTTTGTATGGAAAAACAGCCAATGCGTACTTTATTCTGTCCAGTACTGTACATATACCGCTGCATCTCCATAGTTGTCATCGAAAAAATAATGTATTACAGTTAACTCTCCCTTACTCGATATTCGGTATCTCGAATCGTTAGGGAACCATAGTAAAAGTTGGTTTTCATGGCTACCTCGATGGTCCCTTGGATCGCATTTGCACTGATTTTGTGTTCTGTAACTCGATACCTCCCTAACTCGATGGTCCTCCAATATCGAGTAAGGGAGAGATGACTGTAGTGTTTGTATTTGTATTTGTATTGAAGATTCATCCGACATCATGGTCTTAATGAATAAAATTAAAACTAAGCTAAACTAAGCACCAACTCTTAGACAACACTTAACAGGATACATTAGAACCTGGCGATTGCGTAACCGATTTTTGAAGGTATTAGTTGAGATGTTAAAATCGAACAAATTGTAATTATCTTGGGAATCTCCGGCTTATCGTGTCAATGGGATTATTGGATGCCATACATAGTTCTGCCCTCGGTGGTTGATACAGTAGTTGTCTAGAACGCAGCACACGTTGAGGAGCGTATATATTAAGCTGGCGAAGCAATGCTGGGCTGTCTATTTCGGAGCGAAGAACTTTATCACCAAAGACGGCTTGTTAATCTTTCGCCTCTCCTCTAGCGTTTCAATACCCAGCAGTGCGCATCGATGCTCGTAGGGCGGTAGCCGTAATGGGTCA
Organism: Aedes aegypti; assembly: GCF_002204515.2. Classification (NCBI taxonomy): domain Eukaryota; kingdom Metazoa; phylum Arthropoda; class Insecta; order Diptera; family Culicidae; genus Aedes; species Aedes aegypti. The sequence goes on along the minus strand of NW_018736244.1, from coordinate 24,502 downwards.
GACCAGGTAAGCTACGTAATGCGCATCTCACGAATCTACCGCTGAATCGATTCGTTTCTAGCAATCCAACACTGCAATCATATGGCGACCAGATTACAGAAGCAAACTCTAGAATTGATCTGACTAAACGAGCAGTACAATGATTTTAGACACAGAGGGTCATCGAATTCACTTGCTAATTTTGAAGATGAATCCAGTTGACGATTGGCTTTGTCGACTGTTTCTGAATAGTGCATTTTGAATGTCAATTGATGGGTCAATTGAAACACCCAAATCTTTTAAACATTATCGCACACGATTCAGTAAAGTACCATTAATGGCATAAATTTGGTACAAAACAAGACTTTTTCGTTCTACGAAAGGATATGATGGCAGCACTTAGACACACTAATACTCAAATGATTCAACGTACTCCAACTCTGACTGTAGTGTTATAAGGTAAGGATCTGGAAAGTCGCCTATGGTTTGGTGATGCAATTCTTGATAATTTAATGCCGACTCGAATTCGCAATATAATTAAATAGATGACCGCATTATGCGCCGAACAAGTATTTGACACTCGCTAAGCAGGAGCAAGCGATAACAATCAAAGGACTGAACACTACTCTAGCATGGAGACTGCAAGCATGTTTCATGAAACTCGATTAAACGAAGCAATTTGAATCAAACTACATGTGTGTCATACAAAATTTTAAGTTCCGTTTTGAATGCTCGGTGTATTGAATATTTATTAAATCATAGTTAAAATTTCATTTTCAACATTAATAAAACCAGAATTTTAAACACTTTAACCGACCTGTAGCACAAAATTGTGACATGCTGGAACATTTCCGAGAGCGATTATTAAATCCCTGCAACAGATTTAGCAACCCCAAATTTGCTGGAGAAATTCAATTTGATCTTAAAGACACGCAAAAATGTTATTCTTATTTAGCTGTGTTCTTCTTCTTTTTGGCATTAACGTCCTCACTGGGGACAAAGCCTGCTTCTCAGCTTAGTGCTCTTATGAGCACTTCCACAGTAATTAACTGAGAGCTTTCTTTGCCAAAATTGCTATTTTTCGCATTCATTTATCGTGTGGCAGGAACGATTATACTCTATGCCCAGGGAAGTCTAGGAAATTTCCAAAAGATCGAAAAGATCCTGGACCGACCGGAGATCGAACCCAGACACCTTCAGCATGGCTTTGCTTTATAGTCGCGGACTCTAACCACTCGGCTAAGGAAGACCCCATTTAGCTGTTTTACCAAAGCTCAAAATTCAAATATCCGTTTTTAAAATGTACATTTCGAATTATGTTGAACAAAATGACATAATTTATTACGTTTCTATTAATATATTGCTGTTTGAATTTAAAAAAAAATGTGTACTAACCCCATTACTTGCACATTAGACCGTCCAGACTGTTCCTTAAACTCCATTCTTTCGTGGTGGCGTTACGTTATTCACGTTCGATGATCTCAGATACTGTTTCACTATTAATTGCCGCTTGGTTACTGATTATTCAATAAGGATTGCTTCTCGGAATTAAAATTCAAACTGCTCAAATCACGAATTATGTCACCACCCAATTGAACTGTTGTTAGAACTATTTCTAAGTTGAGTGTCACCAGGGTATCGGTGATATAGATGACTGGAACTTGTGTTTGCAACTCCTTCAGTGCCATTCTCATAATAGTGTGCATTTCTTATCGGATCCAGTGTGTTTTGATAAAGCTGCTCCCCCAGCTGTCCCACTTTATTTGTGCTAAGCTGAGTTCCGTATTGTGAGTTTTGAGATATTGGCATGAACATGTGCGTTGATTGCGTGGTGGTTTTCTACAGTCGATGGTATGGATGAGCCATAGAGAAGATTTTCCTTAGAAGTGGCTCGTCGTTTATACAAGTTGGAATTTGCTATAGGTTTAAGTTGTAATCCACTCATTTTTTTCAATTGGTATCAATTATCATTATGTGTCGCACTATCACTTCAACATCACAAAATTACACAAATAATTAATATCAACGCATTTAAAAAGAGTATATTCCACACAAAACAAAATGTTTTATGGATAAACTCACGTTATGCACATGCGTTTTTACTCGGATATAACCACCCTATATGAAGCCGAAATTTTACACTATTCATAACTCATTTGAAGACTGTCGACAAATACACAAATGTCACGAATATCGTAACCGGTTTCATACACGTATAAAATAAATATAATCATTGCCTTATCTCCCCAATCACATAATATTTAAAAATATGATTAGGAAGCTCTGCGCAAAACGATGCAAACCTTCGCGAATCACACCGAAGACTGGAATCAGTCACAATGCGCTGGCAGATTTTGACCTCCTTAGTGTTGCAAAATCAACGTTAAAGAGATACCAATATAAACCTTGGACGAAATCAATCGAAGGACCGATGACCGGTAAAAAAATCAAGTTTAGACTAATAAGGCAATCAGTACACGATCTTCTTCCCTTCGCCCGCCTGAATCTCTTTCGCTACATGCGAAACATCACTCCGATTGCTGGCTTATTGCACTGTACTTTCTTTCTTTGGGGACAGCAAGCCGAATGGGTTTCCCTGTTTGTCGTTTCTAAAAGTACGATCGCGGAATGCTGGCTACGTGATTTTATTGCACCAACATACAATAACGTAATTGGTTTGTGTGCAGACTTGAATCATAAAACGACGTCGATTGGGGATTAAGATGGGAGACTAGAAAGGTAAAAACACTATTATTCGTATCCAGTGCGCCTAGTGCGCATCGTACCTTCGTGCTGTCCGTACACGAATTCTCTCTGCTCTTGGAAGTTTTTTAAAAACTACCTAAAGCATTAAAACAGTACTTTTCAGTGCTACTAAAACAGTACTTTCCAATCTATTTTTTGTACTATTGATCCCTTTACGATCCTTGTTTGGACCCGTGCTTCGATTTTTCGTTGGACCCGTTGGGCGAAAGCTAGCGGTGGTAATCCTTCTTGGACACCGTATTGGGAAAAAACCTCTTAGGAGGTCTCGCCTTCTTTCGTTTATTCACTAAACATGGTTGCAACTACAAACAAAAGGAAGGGTGAATCTCTGAATTCACAACTTCCCTTCCAAAAAAGTGGGATTTAAAACTGTCACAAAACGTGACAAGAATGGAAGAAAGGTCGTTTCCTCCGGAATGCGAACTTTCTTCCAAGATTGAAATGAATGATGTTGATAATTGCATCGAAATGAGCAATCAGTTCAATGCTCTAGACAAATTTTCCGAACACCAAATCGAAGCAGCCCTCTAGCCCAGGCTCTTTGATTCAAGTGAAGAAGCAAAGAGTGCCGCTTATCGTGGTCAGTTGTTCCGAATTAGGGAGATTTGAGCAGCGAGATCTTGAACTCCATTAGGGGAATCAAGGTTTCCTTCCAATCGCAAAGAAAGGAGACTGTCGCGTTTTGCCGGAAACTCTTAAAGATCGTGAACTTCTTCTCAGACATCTTGAAAGAGAAGAAGCACAATTTTTTTTTACTTATGAGACAAAACTGAACGTTTGTTCAAAGTTGTCTTGAAAGGTCTCTCAAGTGACTATAAGTAGCTGAAGAGATCAAAAATGGAATAAATGAATTTTACTTGGATTTTCTCCCAGTCCAAGTAATCATTATGAAAAACGAGAACCCAATCTGGCATTGTTCGGAAGGGCTTTCTCAAGAATTTTATTTAGTTCACTTTAACATAAATAACTAGATAATATTAAAGCTTTAGAAAAAGCAAGAACTTTGTTTGATGTCCGTGTGACATGGAACATTTCCAGAAACCTGGAGGAAATTACCAGAACCCCACTCAGTGGCGTCGGTGCCAAAAGTGGGGTCATGGTAACAAAAATTGTCGCATGAATGCTAAATGCATGATTTGCGGATGTTCTTCTCACGCTAAGGACGTCTGTCCTGTGAAAGAAGATACCAGAAAGTTTGGAATGCGCCAATTGCAAGGGCCCTCATAAAGCTAACTTTTGGGAATGCCCTTCACGCAAGAGAGTCGTTTGAAGGCTCGTGCCAGGCAGATGAAGGATAATATCCGCTACGATGACGGTCCTTTCCGGAATTTGCCTGGTAGAGTAATCGAACAATGCTCATTTTTCAGTTAACGATCGCTTGATTAGGAATCATACCTACCAGGAAGATCATAATCATGCTCATTCACAAACTAATTTTAATCCGTCGGGTAGCCGTTCGAATTCTTTCAATTTCGAATGTATCTACCCACGGTAAATCCTTTGCCGATATCGTTGCAGGAAATTCGAACTCCTCCCCTGTTCGATCCATGGGTACCCATTCTACTGTTTCAAATCAAATGGAAAAAACCCTACCCACCACAAGTAATTCCGCATCTTCGTCTACCGAAAATTCTAATGGGAAATCACATGACATGTCTACCTCTGATTTTAATTTTCTAACTGAACAATTGAATCTAATGATTGATGCAATGTTCAAAGCCACCACTATGACTGAAGCAGTCCAAGTAGGTGTAAAATTTACAAATCAAATTGTTATTGGATTACGTTTTCTAATGGATCCAAATAATAATTTTAAAATATTTTAAATTGGAATGCTCGTTCTCTGAATGGTAAAGAGGACGAGCTGTTTAGTTTTCTTACGGTTAATAACGTGCATATAGCAGTTATTACCGAAACGTATTTAAAACCTGGATCTAAACTCAAAAGAGATCCTAAACTTTTTTGTTTATCGTAATGATTGACTTGATGGGGCATGTGGGGGAGTTGCAATCATCATTCATAGGCGTATAAAACATCAACTGTTTTCATCATTTGAAACTAAAGTTTTTTGAAAACTTTAGGTGTTTCTGTTGAAACACAGTTTTGGCAAATATACTTTCATAGCTGCCTATTTGCCATTTCAATGCTCTGGACAGCAAGTTTAATTTGCTCCAAACTGACTTGCGAAAATTGATTCGCAATAAGTGCTCTTCAGGATATTTCTTCAATTAAATACCCTGAAGCCCCACATGTTTTTTCCTCTTCTAGAAATCCATCTACGATTGATTTGGTCTTGACTGACTCTAGTCATCTTTGTAGCCAACTGATTACTCATGCTGATTTTGATTCTGATCATGTCCCTGTTACATTTCAAATATCCCAAGAAGCGATTCTCAATCCTATCAGCTCCACTTTCAATTATTTGCGAGCCGACTGGAATATATATAAAACGTATGTTGACTCTAATCTTGATGTTAACATTTCTTTAGAAACTAAACTTAATATTGACAATGCTCTTGAAACTTTAACAAATTCCATTGTTGAAGCCCGGAGCATTGCAATTCCAAAATGTGAAGTAAAATTTGAAATCCGTGATTATAGAAGATGATCTTAAACTCTTGATCCGCCTCTTAAAAACGTGAGGAGAAGGCAATTTCAACGCACTCGCGATCCTGCTATGAAAATTATATGGGGCAGGATTTGCAGAAAGAAATCAAGAAACGTTTTGCTCAATTAAGAAACAAAAAATTTTGAAAATAAAATTTCTCAATTGGGACCCTGGCTCTAAACACCTTTTGGATAATTATCTAAAAATCTTGGAAAAAACCTCCGAAGCCAATACCGGCATTGAAAGAGGAAAAACAATTATTACTAACTAATTGCGAAAAAGTTGCGCACAAATTTTAAATTTAGGACTTACTAGTCCAATTGAAAATCAAGTTACTCAGGACTTCGAAAAATATTCTCAATCAAGAGAACGTTTTCGAAAATGCTGGGAGACTGGTTTGGATGAGTGAGAACTATTATTAAAAAATCAAAAATATGAAAGCTCCTGGCGATGATGGAATTTTCTACAGATCCTCATCAAGAAACTTCCAGAAAGTAGCTTATCATTTGTAACACTTAAATGTTTTGTGCCAGTCTAAGAATATTCCTTTTTGTTCGTAATCAAAAGAACAGCAAGCTTTCAGAGTAAGCTTTTGTGCCCCGATGAATTTAAGCTTAAGTAAGTGTTGCGCACGGGTGCATAACCAAAGGCAAATGAACTAGACGCTTAAGAAACAATCGATAAGTTATGGAATTTTCCGCAAATTAACTTGTACCTGGTCCTTTGAATTTAGAAAATCCACCAATCGGGAAAAGCGGATCAGTGGAAAGTTTTTAGACTTTTTTGAGTCCTCCAGAGCTGACCAATAAAAAAGAAGGTACAAAAAAGACTGTACACGATTAGGTGGAAATTGCGTCGCAGCAAAAAGGTTCGAACAAATCTATTGCGCGCCGATCCATTTTATTCTGGTGGAGTCAGTTAAAGTGAACGGATCATTTTTCCGAAGTAGTAAGCTTTTTCTGTAAAAAGTGAAAGTCTTTGTTCGAAAGTGAACTTATCGTTAATTTGTGAGCTTTGAATTCGAACTCGAAGTAAGTTCGCGAGTTTTCCATAATTATTCGAATAAATTGATTAATCAGTGGTTCAGTATTTTGAATTTTCAGAGTTTAAATAGTTTGACCGGTAAATTGAATAAAGTGAATAATTTATTGTGATTAGTCAGGTAAGCCTTCAGTGAAGAATTATGATGAATTCATGTTAGTGAGAATTTGTCACGTTGAATAGGCTTGACGATGCCCATCCAACGTGGGCAGCTTGTCCAGGCTGGTGCAAATTGTTCCTGGATTGTCCTGAGTCACTTCGTATCCACGTGATCGGGAATCGTCCACGTGTTCAGTTAGTGTTCTGACTACGGAGTCCCTTCCTGTGTCCTAGCCAAAGATTGTGCCGGCTAGTGGGCCATTGTGGGTGGAAAATCTCGTCCATCAATCAAGCTTTCCTCCGAATCGATAAGCCCAGACGTGAGCTTGTGCCCAAGTGTGTGCTCGAGTCATCGGTCTGTAATCGAGTAGAAGAGTGGACTCGTTTCGCCAAAGCGTTGAGGCGTTAGAGCAACTGCAACCTGCTCTCACTCCACCAACTGCCAGGGACGCCTCTACCCTGAAGATCGTGCCTACGCGCGAGTCTACCGAATAGCACACGTCCCTATTAGAATCCGACGAAGCTTTCCTGCCGTCGAGGGACGATCAAGCCATCGCCGTTGGAGCACCACGCCGATGCAGATAAGGTCAGATCCACACTAGCTCTTGAACTGATTAATAGTATCCGAAAATTGTATATATATATATATATATATATATATATATATATATAATATATTATATATATATATATATATATATATATATATATATATATATATATATATATATATATATATATATATATATATATATATATATATATATATATATATATATATATATATATATATAGAGTAAGAAAGTTAAATGCGTGACGTCACCAGACTAGATACTAGGTTTTAATGAATTTTCACAATAAATTGAGTGCTTGCATATTTTTTCAATAGGTCCTATGCAAATAACTCTCTAAATTCTTTTTTCTAAAATAAATTCGTTTAAATTTACTTTGTTTCATAATATTTATTTCGAGTTCGGATTGAAAACGACTCTACTATTCTTTTACGTTTATTTTTAGTAATTATTTAGATTTGTTGGTTCCTCAAGTTAAGACCTTTTCTGCCGCTCAGTTCTGGTTGACTTTTTCTTTTCTTTTTTGGTTTAGTTTCCGGTTTTCAGTTGGTTTGTAGTTAAATTTCCGTTCATTTGTCCTTTCGTGTGTGCCATTTTGGAGTTTTTGCCTCTGCATTGAACTATTTGCGACCTGCCCTGAGAAGGGTGGTCTCATACCGGGCTTTGACAGAGTAACGGTCCTTCGGAAGTCGAAGGTGGCGCTAAAGCCGTTGCTTGAGGAGCGGAGAAGAACGTTACAATTTTTAGTTGATATATTCAACAAATGTTTTCAATTAGCATATTTCCTGAAAAATGGAAAAATGCTAAGATTGTTCCAATTTTAAAACCAGCATTTTGGGACTAATATTATACAATATTTTCACATCTGACTTACCTGTGCTACCTCAGGGATGTCAAAAATCTTTGTTTGCGGATGACACAGGCCTCTCCGCCAAAGGACGAAGCCTGCGTGTCATCTGTAGTCGATTGCAAAAAAGTTTGGATATTTTTTCTTCATACTTGCAAAAATGGAAGATTTCTCCTAATGCTTCCAAAACTCAACTAATAATATTTGCACATAAATCAAAAGCTCTTTATTTGACACCTTCAAGTAGACATGTTGTCACGATGAGAGGGGTTCTAATAAATTGGTCAGATGAAGTTAAGTATCTAGGGCTCATGCTAGATAAGGATTTAACTTTCAAAAATCACATTGAGGGCATTCAAGCCAAATGTAACAAATATGTAAAATGTCTCTATCCACTTATTGATAGAAAATCAAAACTTTATCTTAAGAACAAGCTTTTGATATTCAAACAAATTTTCAGGGCCAGCCATGCTGTATGCTATTTGAAAATTTTTGAAAATGATTCTGAGGCTTCCTCCCTGGTATAGTACCAATGAGTTACATAGAATATCCAATGTTGAAACATTGGAACAAATGTCAAATAAAATAATCAATAATTTCAGGCAAAAATCGTTACAATCTTCTATTGCCACGATTAATGCGTTATATGTTTAGGTTAAGTTAGGTTAAGTGTATCGAAAACGTTTTTTTTCTCTTATAAGCAGGTGAAATCAACTCACTTGTAAAAATCTGAACTGCTACGGCAAATGAAATGTAATATGTTGTTAACAAAATGTTAATAAAATCTTAGATTTGTTTTACCAAATTAGGATGATAGTGTTGCCTAATAACACAGAACACCTAGATATAAGAAATAATGAATGTAATGTTTGGAATGATACGAATAAAGAAGTTAAAGAAAAAAAATAAATGTAATGTTTGGAATGATACTAATAAAGAAATTCAAAAAAAAAAAAAAAGATTCAGTATAGCCCGGGCTTTTGTTAGGCTAGGTTTTTATGAATCTTTTCGCTTGCTTGGATGTATCCGTAGCATTCCAATTGAAATCTACCATGGAAACCACACAGAAAGGTTCAGGGCCAACTAAGCTCGAGGCTGCACCCTGGTCTTGCTAGATTGTCGGCGATTTCATTCCCCTCAATACCACAATGAACGTGCACCCAGTACAATGTAATTTTGTTCCTCCTGGCCAATTGCTTCAGAGAAAGAATGCACTCCCACACTAACTTTGATCGACACGTAAATGCCTTCAGAGCATTCAAAGCTGCTTGACTGTCCGAGAAAATACAGATCTTTGCAAACCTGTAGTTCCTTTTAAGGCAAATATTTGTACAGTCTATGATGGCTTGTATTTCAGCTTGGAACACAGTGGGACTGCGCCCCATAGCGATTGCCTTGCTGATGCCAAGGCCGAAAACTCCAGCTCCGGTATTGTCGTCCATCTTTGACCAATCGGTATAAAACACTATAGAACCTGGACGTAAACACGACCCACCAGAATCCCAACTATAGCGGCTTGGCTTAACTACTTTGAAGGGAACATCATAGTTGGTCTTCGTTGTCATCCAATCCAGTGATTGAAAAAAAAAGTTAAATAATTCAATCGCTAATATTTCGCTTGTGTTTTCAACTAATTGAAATCTATTAGCGCTAACAGCAAGAGCACAATCATTCCGTTGCGATACATATAAACAAGTTCAATTTCATGCTACCATTATCGAGCAAAAATGCAAAACCCCGAAAACCGGAAAAAATCGTCCCGGTCAACCATCCCTATGCGCTATTTTAAATATCTTTATCCCAATAATATAGATTTCTGTCGTTTTTACTTTACTGTTAATTCTGTTACGTATATTTATGTATCTTCATCGATCCATAAAACTTCATAAGTAACTTCATTTATTAAGCATACGATATAAATCTTCAACGAAATGGTACTAAATTTCGTTCAATCATCTTTTATCGGTAGAACTTTAGTTACCTTTATTAATATTCATCGGAAAATGTGTCACGAATGATGCCAAAATAACGTTATATATTGACAACGAAAAATGAAGCTTTGGTATCGAGGCACCTTTATCACTCTTTTCAATATCATTTCGTAAAGCAGCGTAAAGATATTCTAGTACATCGTATGACAGGTTTCGATGTTTTGATTTTGCAAAGATCAAACTATTTGAGACCAATAATGATTCTCCTCGACTCTTTTGAATCATTCTCTTCAGATCCAAAGCATTACGGATTATCGCCTTTTCGCAGGACAAGAAGGATGCTATTTAAGCAGTAGGTATTATTACAAATATTTTTCGGCAGTAACCATGCCTGCAGCTAGAGTTCTGGCTATTCTTGAGGCCAATTCTTCCCCTGTATTGAACTGCAAATAAATCACAATAGTTTATGAATACTTTTTGCCAATCCTTAATTATATAAGGAAACATGGCTTATTTGGTAAGTATCCTCCGATTTCCCATATCATTAGAGTTCAAATCCCAATTTAAAAAGTGACAAAAGATGATAAACATGACATGATAAACATAAACAAATTTGACAAGGTGCGTATAGAACCCCACAAATGTTTTGGTTCACGATCGATTTTTTTTGCAAGTCGATAAAGTAGGAGATTTTTGGTCTCGAAATTTTGATAAAAATCTGTATCAACATTTCACGATACTACTTAATGAGCGTTGAATTTCTTTATGAATCGATGACGATCGCTATCGATTTGTTATATGAGCGTCTTTAAAGCTCGACATAAAGAAATGTGAAGAAAATTGAAGAAATGGTTGACCGGGGTGTCACCACTGTGCTCGAATCATTTCGCATCCGGGTTAGGAAAAACGTTGCGAAGAAGAAGATTACAGTTTTGAAGAGCCGTGACAGTTTTTTGATTTAAACGGCCATGGTTTGCTTTGGATTTTGATGGTCGTGTAGAAAAATGTGAATGTCGAGGTGGTAAATGTTTGCTACAGTACATTTCCCATCCCTGGCCCCGATAGATCACCATTTAACATTTTATTATAAACGAATAAACTACAAGGCACTTTTTGCAGCTTGCAGTTAAATGAATTGATGTAAAGGCAGTATATTAAGAAGGGCATCTAAAGCAAACTGATGGTGTATTTTTCATTGCCCCTGTCATTGATATACAAGCAAGCCTTTGTAACTTAGCTAGCTTCTTTTGAGCGGTTACCTCATTTTGTTTTGGGCCACCATATCAATGAAGCATAAGTAATTTTTGGCCGGACTATTGCTGAATAAATCCAGTGTACCATATTAGGCCACAGTCCACAGGTTTTCCCTAGGGCTTTATTGCAGACCCACAGGGCATTGATACCCTTATTTATAACATATTCAGATGTGAATTCCAAATCCGTTTCTTCTCCAAAGTCACTCCAAGACATCCGAGAACTGAGTTTGAACTCCATCCAGCGAAGGTTGTGTGAGGTTTACCTTTTTCCTTTTTGGTAAACGACACTAAAACAGTTTTTTGAAGGGTTTACATTTAAGCCCTCTTTCTTACACCATTTGAGAGTAAGATGCAGATTGCTGGCGATTAGAAATCTACATCATCTGCATATCCAATTCACCTCAAAACATTGATTTTTTAAATTTTTTAGGGGTTCGTCTTCTACCAGAGACTACAGTAAGGGTGATGATACTCCCCCTTGAGGGCATCCCTTTATAGATCTTATAGATAGTTGCGCACCTCCCAGATCAGCTGATATCTCCCGATCTTAAGCATAGCCATTATCCATTCGATAATGATTTTATCCAAGCCTCTTGCTTCCACTGCTGAGCTCATAGAGCTGTAGGATGCATTGTCGAATGCTCCTTCAATATCGAGAAAAGGCAACCACAGCTATTGCTTTGGCTTGGAGTGATTTCTCGATTTTGCCTTCAAGCGATTGTAGCGCCGTAATCGTAGATTTACTTGCTTGATATGTAAATCGAGATTTGCAAAGAGGCAGTTCAATTAAGCTTGTTGCTTTGATGCTGTCATCAATTATTTTTTCCATTTTCTTTAAAAGAACAGAGGAAAGGCTAATAGGTCTAAAAGGCTTAGGGAGTTGTTTTATACCTTTTACCAGCTTTTGAAATGAAAACAACTTGAACTTTTCGCCACGCTTTAGGAATGTATGAAAGCGTAAAACTAGCTTTGAAAATTTCTGTTAAGAGCGAACAAAGCATCTCTTTTCATTTAATTTATTTTTTTAGGAGTAGGGAAAAACCCGTTTGAGTAGAGACCAACAATTTGAACCTCTTTCTCAAATAGGCACAAAACCTACCCGTCTTTTCATATCAACAGAACACAATTCCAAATGATACAAAGACGTAGCTAATCTAATACTTAATTTTACATACACTTTTTTAAACATCGAATCTTATTCTAGACACGTAACACTACAGCAAAGCGAGTCTTCAAAACTGCACGAGATAGATTATAATCAAAGACATTACAGTACTGATTAAACAAACGACACATACTATTTACAACTTCATTTCTACCGTAATTGGTTCTACACAAAGGTAGCCGAAAAAATGTGTGAGAACGGAGTGCGCGACGATGAATATCAAAATTAAACTTTTCTAACAGTTCAGGACAATCAACTCTAGACTGTATCACATCACAGGTGAACAAAAGTTTGGCAAGGTTTCGACGAGTGGAGAGTAAATTATGGTTAATTAACTGACACCTGTCTTTGTACTCTGGTAAATTTGAGGGATCTGTCCACGGTAAGTTTCTTTTTTTTTTTGTCGGTAGCGATTAGGGGTAGTACTGGCACTCTTAATCTGCCCTAAGCTCCTTCCCAGCATTTGCTTTTATAAGCCTCTATTGCGTTCATCACACAGACGTTCCTAAGCAATGTTGCTCAAATGGTCACTGTGTACCCTAGCAGCAATCAGCCCTTACCGTTAATTTGCAGTCTAGTAGTTCAGACTACTATCAAACTATGATAAGGCCTGAAATGATACTAGAGTGGTTAAAGTGAAGAACGAAATAGTTTTATTTAAAGGTCCTCATTCCCCATTTCATTTCATCACTCACTATCGTCACTTTTATTTTCGACACTATCACGTATATCACCGATTATCACTCATCAACTTTCGTAATACACTTCAGATATACTTTCCATTATAGCACTTTTCACATCACACCATTTTCATATAAATTCATTGTTATTACCGTTCACCATCTGTGTTAGCATTACTAAGTAATTAAAAGATACTCATTTTAAATGTTCCATTATTTTTGTTGCTGTAGAGTCATTACTATTCAAACTACAATTTAGCACTATCAAGAAAGTTACAGTAAAACAAAATCACTTAGATCCATTCTTCTGCACTCGCTGTCATTATTAACACTTTTATCATGCATGTTTGAAGAACTAGGCAAAAATGTTTATATTCAGAGAAATGATTGCAAAATGTATTATGGCCTTTATTGAATTAGTAGAGTTCACATCATTATACATCATCATTGTTATATTTTAACAAAACTATCAGAATCACTTCCAATTTCATTTTCAAATTTTCATCACCATAGATTTTATTATAAAATCACTATTAGCACCCTCACAATCACTAAATTTAATAACAACGAGTGTTACGCGCAGTTCCATCAAACACCCATTCTTATGTTGCATTATAAAACGATTGATTACACGTTAGCTTCGAAACTTAACAACCACTACTGATTAGTACAAAGGATGCTACAGCTCGTGGTAAACGAACTGAACCATCAACAACCAGCACTGGTTTAATAAGTAACTAATGAGCCCTGGCGGTCCCTCCGTTCGAAGAGGACTTGATAATATGCCGAAACATATTAACAGATCCTCCGCCTGAATGCAGCCGTTTCATGATAAATCATGAACCGTTAGAGGTGTGCCAAAGTATTGGGAAGGTGAATATGTTTCACAGACGGGTATTATTATGGTGCACCTTCTACTTTGGCACCGTCAAACCCTGTGATCGGTGGCCAGGGTAATTTGAGGGATCTGTCCACGGTAGGTTTCGTAACGTAAATCGAAATCAACTTTCTTTGGATTCGTTCAATACGTAAATACTGTTCTGATATTGTGGGGACCAAACAATAGCTGCATATTCGAGATTAGATCGTACCAAAGAACAATATAAAGTTTTAAAGGCAATAAACATCAGAAAAATGTTTACCGGCACGAAAAATGAAAACCTAGACTCTTGGAAGCTTTACCAACAACATATGAGACATGATCACGGAATGACAGGTTGCTGTCCACGATGACACCAAGGTCTTTGATTGAACTTACGCGTTCCAATGTGTGGTCAGAAACATGGTAATCCGACATTATAGTTCTATGTTTACGAGTGAATGAAATGATTGAACATTTAGTCGCATTCATGACCATCCTGTTCGTCTTACACCAATCAACAAAAACATCCAGGGTCGTTGTGGTCGTTGATGACGTAGTGTAATTTAAAATCATCAGCATCAGTGGGCTTCGTGGCCGTGCGGTTAGTGTCGTCAGGCAATGAGCGTATCGTGTCATGGGGTGTGGGTTCGATTCCCTCTACAACCATTGAAACTTTTCGTGAGGAATGTTTCTCGGTTGTACCATTGGAGCATGCTTGTCCGTTGTCTAGTGTTAAGTTACAGTCTGTGCAGCTAAATGGCTGAAGACGGTGTCCGTGTCTTTATAAGATAACTTGAAACATTTGAGAGACAGGTTTTACATCGTTAAGATAAAGAAGAAAAATTACAGGTCCTAAATGGCTTCCTTGAGGAACCTCTGATGTTACTTGAAATGGTGATGATAAGCATCCTCCGATTTTAACAGACATAGAACGACCGATCAAATATGACTGTAACCAGGATAGGAAGGAACCAGTGAAGCCCAATCTCTGTAGTTTGGCTACTGCAATTTTGTGGTTAATTTTGTCGAAGGCCGCTGAGAGATCGATGTAAATTGCATCAACATGAAGTCCTTTTTCAATGCAGCGGGTTTATAAAGGATGTATACGATACCAGGTTCGTTGTGGTTGATCGGTGCGGCATGAATCCGTGTTGAGTTTCCGAAATGTAACTTGAACAGTTGTGAGTAATGAAGTCCATGACAACCAATTCGAATAGCTTGGAAGTGGCACACAAGGCGGCAATCCCACGATAGTTTGAGATGACACGTCTGCATCCCTTTTTGAGGACAGGAAATAAATACGACGACTTCCAGATTTCTGGAAACGATCCACAACGTAGAGACAGATTGAAGATGTGAAGCAAAGGGATCTGAAGAACTGAAAAGCACTTCTTCAGAATAAGAGATGGGATGCCGTCTGGGCTCTTTTCCCTGTTGTAGTAAAGCTGGAAAAACTTCATCTTTCCCGGCTGATTTGAAGAGCTGAAAAGAAAGTCCATTCGACCTGTGAAAATATTGCAAGCTTTCTGATAGGCATTTGTTGACCATACATGGCTTGCCTCATTTAAGACCTGCTTTTCTTCCGAACATGGAATCGATCCTGGGAAATGACTTCTCATCATTGCTTCCAATGTTTCTAAAGAATCGACAGTGAAACTGCCGTCTTCTTTATTGAGGCTACCTAGACCATTTGAATGGTCTTTCGAAAGGACTTTGTGCAGCCTTGCAGCTGTAGGAGCGTTGTTGATATTTTCACATACCCGGCTCCAGGCCTTTCATTTGGCCTACTGTAATTCTTTGTTGTATTCTGTTAAGGCTTTTTTTGTATTGAACTCAATCAGAAGTTATTTTTGCTCTGTTGAACCCAAGGGACTGTCAGATTGTGATGCTTCCGTAGCCAGCATCAAAACTATGCAACACTGCATTGAGGTTGGCTGTCAGCTTGGGCCTTTGGCTTGAGCCTTGTAATGCTGGCTACGGAAATATTGTGTTGATTGGTATAGTGCTGCCAGTCCCTTGGTTAAACCACCGTCTGGATTTCTTCCTCAATTCTGCCAGCTTGTCGTTCCACCAAGGTACATCCCTGTTGGATGACCTTTGTTGAACAGGACAGGCATGATATGATGGCAGAGGCACTCTCCAACTATCAAACAGTTGTAATCTGTTCACCATTATATGAATTTCTGTTTATTAGATGAAAACGATAGAGATCCCAATTGGTTTTCTTTGGGTTTCTAAAGCTTTTGTTATTCCTAATCCAGCTTTATAATCGAACCGGATTTGTTTATGATCTGACAATGATTCTTCATCAGAAACATGCCAGTTCACAATCTCCTCCGATATCAGATCGTGAGAACAAGAACCTCTTGTCGGATAGAGTTTACAAAAGTAGGAGAATCCTCTATATTACGTATGTCTATGTTGTTAGAAGACATGTAGTTTAAAAGATCTTCTCATCTTTTATTAATATCAGTACTGCCCCATATTGTGTGGTGGTCATTTGCATCGCACCCTATTATAATTTACAAAGTTCACAACCGAAGATGAAGGGACGTCTTCAACGTGTCCCTGGAATTGTTGGATCTTTTTGGACTTTCATGGAATCTATAACCATGCTTCTGGGACATCAATGGGGTTTTGATCGGCAGTAATTGGTTGAATATGGCGTTTCTTTTTCATGAGTATCTATAATTTAACACAAACTACCTTTTTAGACAGCTTACGTAAAGAATCATCAACTGTAAGTACAAGCTCAACATGATCTCCTTTAAGGTGGCGCCGTAGAATCCTCCACGCGTCAGTGCAGATGTTTTCGTTCTGGCTTTCAATGAGTGATAATATCATTTCATTGCTGTACTTGGCACTCCACGTGAGAAAGGTGACCAGTTATTCGGGACGTGGGATTTTATCTTCGTTCCCTACTACTAGATCAGCTCCTTCCCATAGTGTTAAACAAGAGAACTTGTTCTTGACCCAATCAGCTGTGTGTATGTTCTAACATGTGAGCACTGAATACCCAGGCCGGAATCGACAGCAAGTAAATTTAGGTTTGAACAGTTCCCGGCGTTGCTGAACAACAGCCAACAAAAAAGCTTCTTGAACTACATGTTGCTGGTTAGTTGACAGCTCAATTGCAGGATAATTCTTGAGCATTGAGCTCTCCTACGTTATCGATCGACATGTTCCGAAAAAGGTTTTTCAGGACAAAACGCGTATCCCTTGGATGACCAACGAGCTTCGGCGACTAAAAACTTCGAAACGAGCCGCCTTACGACAATACACCAAGCATCGCACTCCTCAGCTAAAATGCCGGTACCTCAGATTGAACAAGGAGTATAAGCGCGTGAGTCAACGCTCGTACTCACTTTATCAACGTGGAATTCAACGAAAACTGAGAGCTAATCTGAAAGCTTTTTGGAATTTTGTGAATGAGCAGCGTAAAGAGTCTGGCTTGCCCTCATCAATGTTTATACAACGGCCGATTGGGATCATCAACTTCAGAGATTTGTCAACTCTTCGGTGCCAAATTCGCCGAAGTGTTCTCCACCGAAACGTTGGATGCGGACCAAGTCAACCTTGCCGTCAATGGGCTGCCTTTATTTAGTCATTCGCTAAGCACCTTCCATATTGATGAATCGATAATAGCCGATGCTGCTTCCCAACTTAAAACATCATTCAATCTAGGACCTGACGGTGTACCTCCAGCTTTTCTTAAGACAAATATCGATCACTTACTGCACCCTCTTTGTCGGATGTTCCGATTGTCATTATCATGCGGAACTTTCCCTTCGCTGGAATAACATCGCTGAGTGCAGTTTCGAAGTTATTCGAACTAGTAGTCATGGGGACCATTACATTTCCACTGCAAACAGTATTTGAGCGATGATCAGCACGGGTTCATCGCTGGGCGCTCTACAAACCACCAACTTGTTGTGTCTCACTTCATACGCTACTGAAAGTATGACCCAAAGAGCGCAGACAGATGTGATTTATACTGATTTGTCCGCGGCCTTTGACAAGCTAAACCATGCCATAGCGATCGCAAAATTAGAAAGGCTTGGAATTAACGGGAATATTTTACAATGGTTTCATAGCTATTTGACAGACCGCCATCTACTTGTTGCCATAGGAGACTGTCACTCCGACACTTTCTCTGCATCATCGGGTATCCTCAAGGAAGCCACCTGGGCCCCCTGATATTTCTCCTGTATTTCAACAATGTGAATTTGGCGCTTAAAGGACCACGATTGTCTTACGCGGACGATCTCAAAATATTTCTCCGCATTACGCTCCATCGACGATTGCCGTTTTCTGCAACAGCAACTTGACGTCTTTGCCAAATGGTGCAGTGTGAATCGTATGGTAGTCAACCCTGACAAGTGCTCTGTGATAACCTTCTCAAGGAAAAAGCAACCGTTTGTCTATCAATACACTTTGCGTGGAACGGACATAGAACGAGTAGAGCATGTTAAGGACTTGGGAGTAATTTTGGATTCTCAACTCACGTACAAACAGGCACTTTACTCTTCTTTAGTCCGTTCCTCGCTAGAATACTGCTCAACTGTATGGAGCCCATCCTACAGCAACGGCGCAGAAAGAATAGAAACCATTCAACGGCGTTTCCTTCGATATGCCCTTCGAAGACTACCCTGGAATAATTCCTTTCGTCTGCCCAGCTATGAGAGCCGATGTCAGCTGATTCGTTTGGAGCCACTTTCATCCAGACGGGATACTGCTAAGGCTCTTCTGATCGCTGATGCACTGGGTAACCGGATTGACTGCCCATCTATATTGCAACAGATAAACGTCAACGTTCAACCTCGGGCTCTGCGTAACAGTGCAATGCTGCGACTGCCCTATCGTAGCACAAACTACGCAATGCATGGAGCTATCAATGGACTCCAACGAACCTTCAATCGCGTTTCGTCACTCTTTGACTACCACTTGTCTCGCGAAGTATTCCGTAGTAGATTCTCAGAATATTTTAGAAGATAGTTGTTTAAATGTCTGTTTTTGCTTTAATTTGTTTGTAAATTTGTTTGCTTTTATTGTTTGATTAGTGACGTTTCATGTACTTATTTTTTCATCATTATTTGGGCAACTCAGCCTTTTGATGAATACCAATAAACATAAACATAAACATAAACATGAGCCCTAGCCTTACCCTGCTAGCAATTTCACTGTACGATGGCGCTGAGAGGGCATCTCGTACCCTATCGCGTTTTTGGTTCACGTGAGTACACAGGTACGGAGACTCTGGCATTTACCCCCACATTCCTATCGACTGGTATCGCTACGCTTTATTGTGAAGGAATATTTAAATTTACCTTCTATGCATGGGCTTCACCACCCAGTTATTCGTTTTACCTTCCTGAGAGAGCCCAACCTCGCAAATCTTTTTTAGACGCAGGCTTTTCATCACTACTGTCGGTACGGTCGAGATCATCCTTTCTTTGTCTCTTCGGAGTACTTACTAGAGGGACTTTAGCTCGTTTTCGGGCTTCAGAAAAGTCCATTACCACTCTTTAACAGCTTCTTCAGCCGTTTGCGTGTCGCACCACACAAACCTCGACGTTTCTCGGGCACTTCAAGATCAGCATTAATTTTCTCCTCCCCCCTCTTCCCTTGAACTTCAGATTATTACTCGCTTCACTAGTGGCGCGGGCCTCATATTTTGCAGATGAGGATGGATTCTTTTTTCTTTTTGCAGAACCCTTCCCTTCTCCTGCTATGGAAGTCAGCCCATGCTTCATTTAATAATGGATTCGTGTTGCAGTTTGTAACTCTGCTATGGTATATATTTGCCGTACAAGCCATTAGTATAAGTTTAGTTTTGTTTTTGTAACGTTATATGATAGATAAGAGGTTTTGTGCCTCTTTGAGAAAGATTTCAAAAAGAAATAACTCAAAGGGGTTTATCCTCTTTCAAATTTTTTGTTGAGTATTTAATTAATAAATGAAAGTATCAAATTCACGATTAAAAGGACTCTAAGTTTAATGAAAACTGCAAACCATTTTTTTCACTGAAATCAGCAATAATTTGCTGAAATTTGTTGAACTGATATTTTCAGCAAATCAAATTACTGAGTTTCAGTAGAAACCTGCCTGATTTTCAGCGTTCTGCACTGAAGATCATCAATTCGGTTTACAGAAAATGTTGGCTCGGAAAATTTCAGCAAATAATAATTTGGGACAGATATCACAATAGAATTTTGTTGCGGAATTTGTCTAGCCAGTTAAACGTTAGGTATTCTAAAATCATTCCAGGTGCCCCCAAGCTGAGGGTCGTGGGTTCGAATCCCACCACGGTCCTGGATCTTTTCGGTTTGGAGATTTTCTCGCCCACGATATACACATGCAAAACTGGTCAATTGGCTAAGAAAGCTCTCAGTCAATAACTGTGGAAGTACTCATAAGAACACTAAGCTGAGAAGCAGGCTATGTTGCAGTAGAGACATAACGCTAGAAAGGATTTTCTAAATCATCTAAAAATGCTCTGGCCCCTGGCTAAGGGACGTATAAATGGGAGTTCGCCAAGGGCGCCTTGGGGTCACGCTGCGGTTCTGATCACAATCAAATTAGTTTTCAATTAATTCTCATTCCCTGGTTGGGTTACTCGTCCAGCAAATGAGATCATCAACAAAAAAAAAAAAAAAACATACAATACTTTAGTTGAAGATAGATTCCATACTACCACTACCCAAAAAAATTATCATACAGCCGCAATCTTTCGTAAATTTTTTGCCATATATGGTAAAAATGAATATCGCTAACTTCTTTCTGTGCATCGAAAGTTTTCGATACAAATCAAATGACGTTACGAAATAAATACTAATTAGTCCCATCTGAATTTCACTATTTCATTAATTAGTATATTAGTAAATTGTTATTAAAGCGTATATTCTGCGACATGTGAGACAATTTAATGGGTTTAGTATTGATTCCAGCTTACCCTGCAACTGGGGGCATTTTTACAGTAAAGAAGCTCAAAAGATTTCAAACAATGCTTATTTGGTCTGTAAATATATCGGAAAAGAGAAAATTCTGTTCATGCGTTTCTAATATTTCACACAGTTCGGTTTAGGAATAGCCAAGGGACATTTTCATCCCCGGGATAAAGCGACCAAAATCAAAAATGAAGAGGCGGTGATCCGCCCTCCCTGGCCTTCGCAGTGCTGAATGCTATGAATGGTACTTACGTATTTTCGATATTTGTAAGCGTTATCTGAGTTATCCCTTTATTCCGGAATTCCGACGCTTTTACTGATAACAGCTGTATATACGACAATCACAACGTAATCGCTGGACTTATTGAATATAAGAAATAATTGTTGAAGGTATATTTACACACCTTTTTCAAATGGGCGAAGAAATGACAGATGTTTTGATGATCAACTAGTAGTATGCGATACACTCACACATATGCATTTAACTTCATTCATAAAAAAATCATAGTAAAAATTAGAGCAAACGCGATATTTTTTTTATTGTATTTTACGATATCTTACAAAGATCTCACAAAATTATATGTATGATTCAATTTATCAATGGACTACGGCAGGTAAATACTTTGTGTACATAATCGAATGACGGCAAGAATCATCGTGATTCATGATGATGTGCCGTGATGATGACGGTGATGTCATCGTACGCCGTCGAAGAAGCTAGGGTGCGCCTGGATGCACACGCTAAAGCTGGTTAACAACGGCGTCGTGTTAAAGTGTGTCCAACGGCGGTAGGTTTGCAAATTTTTGCAAGGATTATGGAAGCATGCCGAGAGGATTCCTAGCAGTATCCCGGATGGTTTCTGGAAGTATCCCGATATAATTTTCATTCATTCACAGAAATATTCTTTAGTGCCCGGAAAGGATTCTGGAAATAGGGCCCATTCACATATTTCATAACGCTGAAGGTTATATAAAAACCAGAAAATATTCTTACAAATTGTGCCATGAGGGGGTGGGTGGGTGAAATATAGATAAGTCTATACCGGGTACCCCCGTTGGTTTGACCACGATTAATCTGAACACTTTTTAATTTGTACCCCGCTAATTTGCACATCGTTCAGATTAAAAATGGTTCAAACGTCATTTAGCTTCTGGAACGGAGTAGAGTGAAATGGGACATTGTGGAACGGAATGCAGAATCAAAACAAAACAGTGAAAGAGGTAACCAGAAACACAATTCTAGGGTGACTAGAAAATTAAAAAATGAACCCCGATGGTTTGCATAGGTATCGTTCAAATTAGCGGGGTACACGATATGTGGCAAGCCCTGCTTCCAAGTTTACCGGGGCTTATGTATAGTTTTAGCATCTTGTCACATTGAGTCGTCGATAGGCGTGTGCCCAAGTAACATTAGTAGCTGAGTAGCAGCTTAGACAGCTGAAATGAGTATATCTACGCTGAATTAATTGTTTAACAAGCTGGAATTGTTACTTGGGGCGTAGCCACGGTCTATTAAGCGTTAGGTTTTTGGTTCAATTCCAGGTCTGCGACATGTTTTTTTCTTTGTTTTCAAATTCTGGTTTCTTATAAGAACATAACGAATTTCAACAAAATTTCTTGGGCGAATTTTCATAGGATATTTAAGTGTTTCTATAGCTTATTTCTGAGTGAATGAAGATCGACGAATAAATACCTAACTGCATTGAAGTCTTGCGCGTTTCTGTTGCGATGAAAGCATTGAGTAAGATACAATAAATCATTGAGCGGTGACCGTATATCACATTTAATGCACATTTCATTGCTACAATAAAGCAATGTACATTGCATTCAAAAATGTAATTAAGCATTATTGAGCGCATATTGCAGAATAAAAGCATGATGCACTGCGACTCGCACTTAGAACCTATCTATCAATATAATTATAATACGTCCATTTTACGAGACGGCAAACACTGATGATATTGCTGTTACTTTCACACGTTTACGGACAACACTTCCTGTCAAAATTTCATTCATAAAATAAGGGCCCATCACATATTCATGGACTTATCCACGGTCTTCATTTTTATTGTCGATTTTCTTTTTTTTCTTTTCCGCTCTAAATGCGGGCCGTGTTTTCATAAATGACATCCGGACCAACATCCAGTGAAGGATGAAAATTGAGTGATGATGCGCGCAGCGAAATCGTTCATTTTTTTGTAAACACGGCCCGCAGTAAAGGTTTTCTTCCCGCTGAAGTTGCAGCGTGACGTCCATCGTGTTAGTTCATACGCTTAAGGGGGTGGTGGGTGTCGTCAAGATTTACACACTCAGGCAAATGGACTATCGATAAACATAGGAACTTATAAAAATTCGCCCACAAGAAATCGGATTGAAATTCATAAATGTGCCTTAGAACAGAATTTGATAAAAAAAAAAATGCTTCTCCGCGGCAACCTGGAATCAACCAAGAACCTTGCGATCGATAGGCCCGAGCGTACACCACGCGCCTATCGACACCTTGATGTGGAGTGATGCTAAAACGATACATAAAGCGTTCGTATTGCTATAAATCGTTCCACCTTCATAAGGCAAAATGTATGAAATTCGATCAGTCCAGTTCGCTGCGTGCAGTTATATAAATCAGAAATATTCTTACAAATTGCGTTATGAGCGGTGGGTGGGTGGAAATGGTAATTTTTTTGGCGTTAAATGAAAACGTTCTCGCATTAAAATGGACTATGGACAGTGCACGAGTTCACTA
The DNA here is from genome assembly GCF_002204515.2 of Aedes aegypti. Lineage (NCBI taxonomy): Eukaryota > Metazoa > Arthropoda > Insecta > Diptera > Culicidae > Aedes > Aedes aegypti. The sequence continues at coordinate 1,006 of NW_018736244.1, read as the reverse complement.
TCTGACGTTCGAGCGATGCCGTGTTATTTACGTGACCATGACACAAGTGATTAAGTCCATTTTACGAAACGACAACACTGATGATATTGCTGTTGACTTTCACATGTTACGACACCGCCTCCTGTCAAAATTTCATTCATAAAATCGAATCATCAGCCGTTCAAAAAATGTTCGTAAAATGGACTATGGACCGATGCACGAGTTCATTATTTGACGTTTTAAGCGGTGCCGTGTTATTTATGTGCCATGGCAACCAGTGAATTCGGACCGGCTCAAACGTCAAATTAGTGAACACGTGCATCAGTCCATGGATCATGCACGAGTTCACTAATTTGACGTTTGAGCGGTTGCCGAATTCACGTCGTTGCCATGGTCACATAAATAACACGGCACCGCTAAAACGTAAATAATGAACTCGTGCATCGGTCCTGAGAGAGACTCGCGAAGAGGAAAAATATAACGTCATATGCAGCCCAGATTCCCTCTCAACGAAACGTCAAATGCAGCCCACCGTTTTTTATGGCTGAAAGTGAAAAGTATGTGTTCAAAGTAATTGTTATTGAAAACCTCAGTCAGCGGAGCAGTTTTTTCCAAAGTTGCTGATAAATCTAAAGAAGATTAATTATTGCTAATGCTTCACGTTTGCTGGCATGTAATTTCACTAACGGCTATTTATGATTCGATTGTGATGCAAAATCAATAATTTTTTGCTGAGAGGTTCATGTGAGATTGAACGGCTTGCACATAATTGGTTAAACACAAAGTGGAATAAGAAAAAAACTCAGCAATCACAGAAAAAGAAAACCGTCTTTCGCGAGTCTCGTCTAGCATCGGTCCATTCGGCACCGCTCAAACGTCGAATCAGTGAATCGTGCATCGGTCCACTCACATTATTAATGCTTCTGGCAACGCTGCTTTGTTTAATTCAGCATCATCAAATTGATGACGATGATAGCCATTTGAACAACTCCAAGTGTCAAACTGAAAAGTCACGTGAGGGATCACA